>NW_009596332.1:592-16391 GCF_000690535.1 Cariama cristata
CTCCTTATAAGACTTACCCTCAAGACCCTTCACCACCTTCATTGCCCTTCTCTGGACACGCTCCAGCACCTCAAGGTCTTTCTTGTAGTGAGGGGCCCAAAACTGAACACAGCATTCAAGATGTGGCCTCACCAGTGCTGAGTACAGGGGGACAATCACTTCCCTAGTCCTGCTGGCCACGCTATTCCTGATCGATGCCATTTGTCTGCTTGGCTACCTGTGCACACTGCTGGCTCATGTTCAGCTGGCTGTCAACCAGCACCCCCAGGTCTTTTTCTGCTGAGCTGCTTTCTAACCACTCTTCCCCCCAGCCTGTAGCGCTGCATGGGGTTTTTGTGTAGGACCCAGCACTTGTTCTTGTTGAACCTCATACAGTTGGTCTCAGCCCATCTATCCAGCCTGTCCAGGTCCCTCTGCAGAGCCTTCTCACCCTCTAGCAGATCAACAATCTCGCCTAACTTTGTGTTATCTGCAAAAATGTCATCTGCAAAAGTGCTGAAAGCCTTACTGAAGGCAAGGTGGACGATGTCCACCTTTGTCTCTTCATCCACCAAGCCAGTCATTTCATCACAGGTTATCAGGTTGGTCAAGTAGGATTTCCCGTTGATGAATCCATGCTGACTACTCCTGATCCCTTTCTTGTCCTTTATGTGCCTGGATGTATTCTGGGAGATACTCCTTCATTTGTGCTAGATGTGGTATAAGGCAAGGCCACCTAAATTACCTGGTCTGGATTCTACTGCAGAGTGAAGTCAGAGTAGACCTTACACCTATTTCTGTGATATAACTGCTTTTTTCCTGCCTATTAGTTAAGCCCACTTGAACTGGTGCAGGAGATGCTGTGTGGGACTAACCCTTTTCTTCCCCCTCTTAAGAGTTTTTATCGTGGGGGCCAAAACCACACATTACTTCAATACTTGTGAGCTTGGCAAGAGTGAAATAGGAGAAGGCCAGCAAAAAGAGGGAGGCAACATTTTAGTGGAGTAGACAGATGTAATTGTTCTGATTATAAATTCTGTATTGTACTCAGGTAAATATAATAGCCATTTATTACTCGCCTTGCTTTTAAATCCTCTGCTCCCTTTGTAATTTATACTTTTGCCTGGCTCGGCTCATCTTGAAAAATAACAGTGGCGATTCACCATGAAGCACCAGCTACACCTTGGACAGTGACAGTGCTGTTACAATTTACTTAGTATTCTGAATCCAAGAAATTAAAAGTACTGTAGAAAGCTGTCCAACTCTTAGCACTGTGATTTTTGCAGACAAGTTCTGGTAGGTATGGGAGCATCAATGAACCCAGCAGTCTACTCCCACCACTGTGATGGAGGTGCATTCATCCATCGCATTCATATGGATCCACATGCATGAGGACAGGGAAATGGAAGGGCAGACAGAAAGCAAGAGAGGCTTAACATGTTATCCGGGTATTTGCCAGAACTCACTCACCAACGTCTAGAAGCACAGAGAAGTTACAAAGCATTAAATCCTTTACGTTCGTGCCCCAGGCATTGGGTGCGGTCCCTAAAAGGAGAGGTGGGGGTGCTGTCTCTGTATCACCCTCTCTTCGTTAGTTCCAGAAAGATATTTTTAAAATATCTGTTCAAAGAATAGGAAAACCGGTTCCCTGCCCGTTTCAGATTCTAAGTGATGTTTCTACATTACTAAGTCAATTCAAGATTGGCCATACAAAGTGCTATTAGTGTAATGCCTGATAATAGTTTAGAGCAGCAGAAGGTGACTTAATGCAAATATCATATTGCAGGAAGCGGGGTGCATTACAATAGCTGATGTGTTCCTGCTTAGATGTAGAACATTATTTTCTTGGTCAGCAAATGTAGTGTCTGCATTTTTCTTTGAATTGGTAAAGTAAACCAGAAATGTAGCCACCAAGCTTTGGGAACTGTATTTTCTTATAAGTTGCTGATACAATAAAATATGTTAAAAATTAGGCAATAGGTTTAATTGAACTCTCTATGATTTTGTTTTACGGATCGTAAGTCTAAACCCATTAGGTTGAAGGCATATAGAATATTATTGGTAAAGGTGCTTTCAAATTTACCCTGAATTTAATGGCAATGTTAAGCTTGTTCCTATTAGGTGCTGTCTGAAAGAAAAGTTGCAGTAATGGCCTAAAACTTGACTGTGTAGTTTTCATTGAAGCAATTTGCAGATGTGTATGTACATATATATGAATATGTGTATATTTTTAGAAGCCAAATTATCCTACTGTCAACATGTGTGAAAATCCCAATTTATGGCAAGACCTGTGTGGTGGCAGACTGAACAATGTCCTCTTGTTCTCTCCTTCATTCCCCACTCAAAAAGCCCCCTATTTTTCTGAACAGAACAGGAACATTATCTCACTAATGGGTCATTTTTCTTCCTATCCAGACAATCTTTATTCCCTATGATGTTTTAGGACTTGTGTTGTTTGCCTTCAACTTTTAAGACTGTTTATACTCACTATCCCTATACCTGCTGCATTAAAAGTGTTTTATTCCCACTACCTCAGTTTCATTACTTTCCAATATACTGTGCTATCTGGCTTTGATAACTCTCCCTTCCAAAATCAGCAATGACTTCTTGGCTCCTTGACAACGGTGAAAATTTTCAAAGTAACTTAATCTTCTAAATTAAATCTGCTTGATTTATTTATTTTTAAGGCCTTTTGTCTGTCTTCATCCTTCTTGATTTGTCTCCTGCTTTGTCAGCGTGTGAACCATTAGCACCTGAGTTCCTCCAAAATTTAAGAGTTTCCTCATTCTTATGTTACATCAGTGATCTTCCAGTGGTTCTTGTGACACTTCATTTCTCATTGCATTATACAATTTCTTTTTGTCTGTTGAGAGTTTAGCATATTCAGTGATATATAAATAATAATATTTTGGGCAGTGAGCATTAACTTAAAAAAAAGGTAATGTGTAATAGAAGAAAAGATACAGGACTTTGAATATGACTACATGCAATGAGATAAGATTACTAGTAAAATCCAAATTTACATGGCTGGAAAAGTGTTTTAAGGGCAATTAAATCCATTTAAATTTTGCTTATGTCTGCATACAGGTTCAACTGTCTTTAATGAATGCACTCTAAACATCCTACTTAAGTTAGTTAATCATAGCTTTCTGTAAGCATCCATAAGAAAGCATACCCTCTGTGTAAATGCAAATAAGAAGGTATAGGAAGTCATTCTCCATTTAGGACAAGCAAGAACAGCTATACTGAGTTAGTCTAAAGCTCATAAAACCATACTGAATCAAAGTAGTATAATAATAGTAGCAGGTACTCAAGAAAGGAGTCTAAGCAGCAGAACATGTGCAGTGATTCTTCTTCTTATGTAACTTCCCAATGTTCACTCATTGTTGGATTTTGAGGACTTGCCAATTTGAAGGTTTTGGATATTTTGTTTTATAGTATATGATGCATCTATTAGTGATGAATTTGTCAAATACCTTTTTAGACATTTATACTTCTGGTCTCCTCAACATGATTTGGCAATACTTCTTCTTGTGTAACTTCCCAATGTTCACTCGTTGGATTTTGAGGACTTGCCAATTTGAAGGTTTTGGATGTTTTGTTTTATAGTATATGATGCATCTATTAGTGATGAATTTGTCAAATACCTTTTTAGACATTTATACTTCTGGTCTCCTCAACATGATTTGGCAATACTTTTAAAATCTAAATCATGTGTTACATTTAGGAAAAAAACACTTGTTGTTTGCTAATCATTTCCTTGGTTCCTTGAGTTCTTATGTTACATGAAATATCTACTAAATAATGAGAGTACATCTTCTCCATGATTTTTAGACTGAAATAGATGAACACCTAAATGGACTGCTTAGTTTCTCTTTTTTTCTTTCTTTTTTTTTTTTTAAGAAAAATTCCAAGCATTGTTGATTTTTTTTGCGTATAATGCATTTTGTCTTTTTTCATGTTATCATAGATCTTCTTGAAGTTTGTTGTTAAAAATATGTAAATCAAAGAGAATAATGTAGTTTAATCATCATGTTATAGATGCTGTATTTACAAATGTGTATGTCCTCCAACTTACCACCTTATAGCACTAATAATAATTGAACGTACATTCATGTGATCATCGGTATATAGTCTACCTTTTAGATTGTTGAAATGCTCTGAACTTTATTAAGTCTATTATGCTCTGAATTTAATAAGAAGTTGGGTTATAGGAATTTCTGGTATGTTTACATGCATTAGTTAACAATGTTTGGTGACATGATTTGATTACCAATACAATGGTGAGTAGTACCTTTTGAGATGGCCTTTGGTGTCCCACCTGGTTTGCTTATAGCTGCTGTTCTGAGTGCTGTGGTCCTCTGTCATATTTACCTGCCCTGTGCCGATGCTTCGGATACCAAAGGGCATCTCCATTGGCACTAGATAACTATGTGTGAAGAACTGGCCTTGATTTTGGGAGAGTGGGGGCACGCACAGGGGATTTCTGTAATCAGTAGTATTAAAGACATGAGTAATATAAATAAATATTACTAGAAAAGATCAAGATTGTCAGGAGTCTTCAGCAATAAATGCAGCTGTTGTTGCTTAGTGGCATTCACAACATCTGCTTACAGGTTAGGATCAGTAATGAGCATGGGGGAAGCATGGATGCAAAGTGCAGAGTTTTGGGTGAACTTGTCCTTACTTAGCCCATATTATAATTTCATACTATATAATGGGAAATAATCTGGTGGGTGTATTTGCCCAAATAAGATTTCTGAGTCCATTGAAACCTGGAAATTCCAGCAGAATGCTGATTGTTGTTGGAGCCAGGGTTATATTATGTTTTAATGGCTTTTCTGGGCTTCATTTGATGACCTGGCCTAGAAAAACATTTTGAAGTAATAAAGCGTCTGTTTGGCTCCAAGCTAATGAGAGAAGCATTGCTCTTTGCATTAACTGTTCTTTAGGAAGAGCTGCGGAGAGCTACTAATAAACCTTATTAAAAAGCTTAAGCAAGATTGAAGAAAATCGAAAACAGAGAAACTATTCCATTCCATGTGAAGTGAGTACATAAAAAAAAAAGGGAGGGGGTGAAAGCAAGCCAACAGGAGTTTTGCCTCTCCTCCATGTGACTTGCAGCAAGCTGCAAGTCACTTACCTTGCCTCTGAGACATGTTAAAGTGCAGCTCAGTTTAATGAAGAAGTGGATAGGACAAATCAAGGCTAGAGACTATTTACAGCAGAGACTGGGTAAGTAAATGCGGCTGTAGATAAGTGTTTTCTAATATTGTGCAAATGTTACAATATCTAGCCTGTAGCATTTAAAACAACACTCAGAGCTATCATTGGTGGTCCTTTGTTTTGCTTAAGTAATTTCCAAGTGTGGGTAGTACGTACTGTGCAATAGATTTATGCATAAGACTGATAAAGGATTTAATTTTATTTTTCAGACTTCTTTGAACAAAACAAATAACTTTCTTTTAATTTCATGCACTTATTTTGTTTTAAATTCTTTGCTATGTAAGTAACCGCTTCGTCTATTTTAGTGCAGTACTGAAAATAATTTCAGTGGGAGTTAGCTGATAGTTTCTAGTGCCTTCCTGTTATTTTAATTATTTTTGTACTGGTGAGGGAGAGGGGAAAACAGCTTATGCTCTGAACCTCCTAGATACAGCATTTTCAGATTTCTAGAATCCAACTCCAGACCACTGAAAACTCCCCGGCATCAACTTGTTTCAGGAATTTGTTCAGCCATCCTAGTAGGATATGTTTTCAGCTGTTTGCTTTTGTTTTCTGTGTCTCTTTATAAAGATTTGTATGTGTTCTTATGCTGAGTTTTTAATAGAACATTCTGTTTTAAATTTGTGTATTTTTAAATTTATGTAACTTTAGTATCAATATACAAGATAGAGAAATACGATGAAAGCTTTTGTTGTTGTTTAAGACTTCCAGGCTTTTGATTTTGATACATTTTTCTCTCTAGCAATTGGAATGGACCTTGCAGCTGTTACAATGCTGTTATGAAATAGGATTGCAATCTTAGTCAATTAGTAATTTCCAGAAGGGTTATTTTAGCAGTTGCAGTGCCTGCCATTTGAGTATTTAAATCTGAGTGCATAAACACAGTGCTGAGAAAGAGGAGTGATCAATATAGATTGTAAAGACCTATACTGAAGCTTGATTTGAATCTTGGGAACTGAAAAAGGAAGAGCAAACTCCTTTGTTGTTGGTAGTGTATTAAAGAAAATATTTTCAAGTGTTTAATATTTTGTGATCTAGGGTGTGTGTTCCTTTTGCATCATCTCACAAGAAAGAGTACTTTAAATATTATAGTCTATGATGATTTTTACTATCTGGATTAATCAGAATATGTTATCTTTTTCAGATAATTACTCCATTTAGGAGGCTAATATTGTGTGCTGAGAACAGAAAAGAAATGGAGGACTGGATAAGCTCTCTGAAGTCCGTTCAGTCCAGAGAACACTATGAGGTAAGTTGACATCCCTCTTGGTGCAACCTGTTCTAGCTCAACAGATCAAGCTACGGGACACAGAACTGAAGTATTCACCCTCCTTAGTGTGAAAAGTATGTCTAATGCCAAAGTGAAGCTTCATGTTAAGACCTTTACTAGCAAAATGAGAGCTTATTATCACACTTTCGTTTAGAAGTTTGGAGGGAGAGCAGGCTAAATACCCTTTGGAAAACACTTTTGGTGAACATTGCATTGTTGTCCCCTGTAATATGGAACCATAAGTAATTTCAGTCACCGTAGCTGTGTTCTGTACTTGCAAATTTGTCTTAACTTCTCCTTTACTAGACCGCACAGTTTAATGTGGAACATTTCTCAGGGATGCATAACTGGTACGCCTGCTCCCATGCCCGACCTACCTTCTGTAACGTGTGTAGAGAGAGCCTCTCCGGAGTCACTTCTCACGGCCTGTCTTGTGAAGGTAAAATAAACACTTTCTTCCTCCTGTTTATAGTGCTGCGTATGTAGACAAATGGCTGAAAGTTTGAAACGAGTAATGATTCTGAAAATAATGAGTAAGAAAAAGCCTGAAGGGAAAAATCTATTCACTAGAGTAACTTTCTTCTAGGCAGCGGGACTGCTAATGATCTGGCTCACCTTCTTCATGCTCCAGGTGCCTTTTTCTAACTCATCTCAATAAAATGGTTCCTTTTGCTGCAGCAACCAGTTTGGAATATGCTGGGTGGACAGTTTGCAAGAAAAGATAGGATTCATTTGATTTGCCTGTCAAAAATGTGAAACAAAATAGTCTGGTTTGCAGAATCAGCCTGAGGAAAAAAGTCATAATGGTAGTTTCTGCCCCAAATCTATAAAAATTCTTAAGACTTTGTTCATTGGTATGACCTCTTCCCCTTCCAATTCTTGTTTGCTCTGTTGCTGCTGCCTGATCCTGCAGTACAAGCAGGACGGATGAGGACAGATTATTGTTTTAAAAATTCTCTCATGCAGTGAAGGGTTAGAGATGTGGATACATTTGCGTTTTGATGGTTCAACAGATGAAGTTCAGCACAAAGAAAAAGGAGGTGTGACTAAGACTTCAGCATTAAGCTTATCTGGAGAAATGATATTTTGCAAACAAATATTTATAATAAACCTGAAACAGCTTATTTGTTTTCTGCTGCAAGTTCTATGAAAAAGTGGTAATAAGGCTGCTTGTGTTAGAATCCAGCAGAAAATAAAGCATCCATGTGACCTTATCATATATATGAAATTTAGAGATAATTAATTGCCAAAATAGCTAACTGTCCAGAAAAAGTTACAGTCACACCATTCAAAACTTGATTTTTTTGGATGCATGTTACCCAACTGCAAATGCATTTCTGTTACTGATGCTGTTATAATACTTGAGGTCTGAGCATAATAATGTGTGTTAAGGAAATCTTACAAAGGAAACATTAACCTACTGTCCTGAATTGTCCGTGCTTTTAATGTAGCTAATAGTGCAGTTGCCGAGGAATGGGATGAACCCGTTTCATAGAAATTAGAAGTAGCATAGTTACTTTCAGCTTCTCTGGTGTATGTTCTCCACTGCGTATAAGTCGTTTGGACAGTTTTAAGGCAATTACGGTATTTTCAATGTCTGATGTTGGCAGATGGAAATACCACGCGCTTAACTAAAATGCAGTTGTCTTACCTCTGTGTACAAATACAGTTATATTTGCTCAGACAAAGGAAAGGAAAGACTTCTTTCCTTTCATTAAGAATTTATCCTTTCATAAGTTAATGTTATAGCTATTTTAAAAGGCTGTTTAGCAAGAATTATTCTTGTAAGGTTATCAATGTTAATGGTTGTAGTTCATTGCTTTCTTTTTTTTCAGTGTCTTATTTTGCTTCTAAGTATGGTTTTAATTTCCAAGGTGTTGGTGTTAACTTTACATTAAGGAAGTCGTCTTAATTTCCAGATTTGGAGTTTGTCACTTTCTGCATAACTTTTTACAAACTAATGCTACATTTATCAACATTTCTGATGCTAGTTGTTCTTTCAGCAGTTTTTATGAAAGGCTTGTGGAGGTAGTTTGGATTTGCTTTCACTGATCCACAGTTTCGTAAACGTGTATGACCTGGGTTGTTTTATATGTACATACTATGATATTCTTTTATCTATTCATAAGTTTACCTTCTCTTACTTTGTAGCTACTAGTTTATATCTATTTTCTTTGGGTTTTTTCTAGGTATTTTTTAAAATAAAAGGAGAACTTTTAATTATGCATCTAATCTAAATCATTTAACAGTGGGCTCTTTGACTGGAATACTCAAACTTTGTCCCTGATTCTGTATACCTGTAAAAACCTGTGTTAACCATCCTTAATTTCTTCATCTAAGAAGTGCATTTTGGTTTGATAGTAGTTCTTTCTCTGAAATTCTTATGTGAGTGAGTTCATAGTTACTTGCTTCTGCCATGTGCACTTCTAATGCATTTCACCATCTATTTTTTTGACTTACCCTGTGTTGGCAGTATAGACTGTTTGAGGAGATGATGTAGGAAGTATGGAGTCTAAGATTCCCCAGGCATGTTCTGCACTACTTTTTCTCATTACATCTTTAAAAAAAACTGTTTAAATATTCATGCCTGGCATCTGAAACCTCTAGCACTGATTTACGCTGGGAATCCATTTATATCTATACTAAATTCAGTTATTTGTATGGTCATTGATCCCAGGCTACTCTATTATGTCTTGTATTTTTAAAGCATGAGAGGCTTCTTCTCAAGAGATATTGGAGCTCTTTCTCCTCTCAGTGGTTTGGGTTACTGGCACACCAAGTTATCATGAAAGTAGCTTAGAGCCTTTGTACTCATTGTGGTCTGATTCTTGACTGTTAACTGTAGGCAAAAATACAAATAAATCCCATTGCTGATATTTTGCAGCTTACAAGAAGATCAGTCCTGTAATATTTTGTTCTCTTAGATCTGCTGATCTCCAACAGCGCTACACAACTGTTTTTTTCAGCCTGACCACACAACAAGCCTCGTTTCTTTTGGAGATAAGATGGGTGCCTTCTTTTTACAGGGCACCTTCCCTTTCAGTAGCCTTTGGCAAAGGTTGACTAAATTAATTTCAAGGCACCCTGAAGATACTCCTGTAAGTTTTATGGAAGCCAGTGCAGGAGAAGAGAGTTTGTTAATACCTTTGCTAGGGATAAAAACGTACTGTGAACTTGTGCCTTTTTAGAAGTTGAAGAATTGGTATGTGTATCAAACTGAAGATATAAATTCATATCAAACCAGGCTTCACTCCTTCTACTGCTCAACAAATAATTGACTTTTAAAAAATTTAATCATGCAGTCCTTTGAGATGCAATGCTATTCCTCCCACTAGTTCCTTCTTTTGTGTCTTCTCAAAAGGTAATCTACTCTTCAGATCTGGTTCTGTGTATTGTGTTGCTGTAGCTAGCTCTAAAGGACTGATGTCTGCAACATTCATCCACAGTCTTTACTAGGACAGAGAAATTATAATTTTTTTGCCTTACTTTGGAAATTAGTCCAAACTAGCTGAATCAAGTAAGGCTTTTGTTCTTTATGCTCCTCAAATTTTTCTCTTATTCAGGGTTTAACTTGCTATATGCTTAGGAGTCTAAGCCTAAGAAAT
Organism: Cariama cristata; assembly: GCF_000690535.1. Classification (NCBI taxonomy): domain Eukaryota; kingdom Metazoa; phylum Chordata; class Aves; order Cariamiformes; family Cariamidae; genus Cariama; species Cariama cristata. Next base: position 10,673 of record NW_009596332.1, read on the forward strand.
TGTCAGGTAAATACAGGGATACATAGAATATTTAGGCAAAGAAACCTAAAAAACTATAGATCATTACCTACAGAAACTCTTTCAAAGCTCTCTAGCCTCAGTTAGTCTGTATTAATACCACATTTCTATTCAAGTCATTGCCAGTGGTACACTGCATTTATGATTATTCTCAAAGATGTATTTCTTCATATAGTGTTTTCATTATCATGACTGAATCTTGATTGTTGAATATCAAATATACCTAATAAGCTGGAGATGGCAGTTTAAATGAGATGCTTTCTCCTGTGATGAATTGCACAAACTAACAATCTTGAAAGAACACTTTAGAATCGTGAAGTCGAGCAATAAGAAAATACTGGGATTAAATTGCCTCTGCAAATGCACTTTGTGCACCTGGTCTTTTTTCATTATGATTGTTTTTTTTTCCCCACAAACCCCTGTTCTTCTGACCCACTGCACAGGGTATTGTACGTGCACTACTTGGGTAGTTGGCTCCAGGATTTTTGCCACATTGTCTGTACAGACTGGAGGGTGAATAGTGAATGAAGCTGTCAGGAAGAGAAGGGACATTCATTGTTAAAGAATGAAAGAATAATAGAAAACTGTGTTCTGGGACTTTGTATCACACTGTGGCCCTCTGTAATCCTGGGGAAATCACTTAAATAAGATTTTTTTATCAAATCAGTGGTTGTGTGTTGTTTATAATTTGGGACCTGTATCACAGAAATGCTGAGTTTTCTGTAACTGCAAAAATCAGTTGAAGCTGTTCTGAATTCACTGATACTTTGAAGATATACAATATTGAAAAAAAAAAAAGTCTTAATTGTCATAGTACTGAGCATCATAATAATAATAATAATAGTAATTTTAAAAGACCAGGAAGAAATGCATATTGGTGTCTAAAAAGCAGTATTTCTTTAGCTTTTGGTAAATAAGGCAAATACCTGTTGAAAATTATTATGAACAAGAGTATGGCACAGCTGCATACCTATCAAGAACCATCCATTGCATGCAGTGAATAAAGGTCCTATTCTTAAAAAAGTTAGTGATCATGTAACTGAAGGCTTTACACCTGCATACGGAAGCTGTATTGCAAAATTAAATTGCATGAGTAACTTTGTAGTACTTGACTTTGTAATATGAGTATTCTTTTAGCACTCTGTTTGTAATGTTAAATTAACTTAAGAGTTATTTATTTGGGTGAAAATAGTAAAAACTACCAAGAAGCTGCTGAATTTTATCCTTTATAACACAGACGTAGCTTCAAATTGGAGTGAAGTTAGGTTGCTGTTTTCACGTGAGTCACTCCGTTTTCACTGTGACTTGTCCATCTATCATGTGATAGTATTCTTAGAAACAGAACAGCAGGTTTCTTGGAATACCTGAAGACAAATCCTTCCATGTTGATGACTTAAACTATAGATACCAGCTCAAGGATCTTTAGACCAGTTTCAAAAAGTTTGGCTTTGGCCTTTGAAGTTGGAAAAGAAACGGTCTGAGCCAGTTCTTCTTTGAGGAACACAGAAGAGAAAATTCATCATAAAATAGGTGGTAGAGTGGTAAGGTTGGGGAAAACAAAATTGAGTGTCCTGCCAGTGTAGTTGAATTAATTGATGGGTGGTTAGAATGAAAGGCCTTTGAGAAAGAAGTGTTGTATAACAAAGGTGTGTATTTTCAGTGCAAGAGACCCTATGATAACATTGAGTAATGTTGACTTTTCTTCATTATAGACAATAATAGCTCTAGATTTAATCACTGTGCCAGACAGCAGATGTTGGTACGACTGTGACAACTGTTTTCTAATTAAGTGGTTCTCTTGGTTGGCTTTCTGAGACCTGCTTCATATTCCAGCTAGAAACATTTACACAGGCAATTAAAATTTAAAATAACGTTCTAAGAATATTCTAGATTTGGTTTTGCTAAATTTTTGCCTTTCTTATCTTTTAACTTTCATTGGCAAAATAATGGCAATTGAAGTCTAGCAGAATGTCTGTATATTTCCAAATGATTTCAGATATCAGACTGATTCATGAATGAGATGCAGTGTCATCTCAGACAAAAGAAATTTGAGATTTGATTTAAATTTTTCCTTTCTATACCCGTCTCTTCTGTACTGCTATGTATTTTGCTCGAAAGTTACATCTGTGTCTTAAGGTCATTGGTTTTGGTAATGTTAAATGCTCAGAGTAACATGAATTGTTGTTTGATGATATTAGGGTTGTAGGGGCGTGACCTACAGAAAGTCAAATCTGAGATTTGGTAAGTTATATACTGTACCGTCAAAGCAAACATTAACTGTCACTTGCCATCCGTGGTGTGGCTTGCTGCAACTCCTGGGTTTGAATTTGTCCTTGCCTTGTTGAGAGAGCAGAGGTTGAATACAGGGTCCTGAGATCTAGTTGAATCATAGCTCAATAGGATTTGAAAATTCCCTTACTTTGTTATGCCTTTGTAATTTGGAATTTCCTATTGCCTCTCATCCCAGATTTGTTGTATTTTGGTCAGTGTGGCAAAGACAAATGCATGTCATTTATGAGTAGGAAGCTGAATTCAGTGGTATATCTTCTCCAAAACATCCAAGTGGCAAAAGTGCTCAGGGCCATCACTTGAAAATGCAGCCTTTATTTCTGTGCTTCTGTGAGAGCTGACTTCTTTAGATGCTTGGAACCTGCTTAGGTTGGCAAACACACAATATGATGCTGAGCTGTTTTGAAAATGTGAGCCTACCCTGTTAGTTGGGGAATATGGGATATTTTTACACTTTGGATCTATGAATGCTGCTTTTCAAAGTGACCAGGGAAGTTACTGTAAAAGCAACAACCCTCCTTTTTCTGTTTCCTTCTCTTTCATTGAGCTAAGCGCATACTTTCGTGCATCTCCCAGAACAGTGAGGATTGCTCTCAAACTCAGATGTTGCTTACATAATCTCAATTCACTTTTTAAATTGATCTGGCAATGGATTAGTGGAATTAAAATGAGAAATTTATGATTCACAAGACCTTTTGTACCATGGCTTAATATTTTTTAAGGGTGGACAAGCAATGGGCCAAAGCTTTTCATAGTTTCCTGTCAAATATTTGTTTGAAAAGAGACTACTACTTCTGGTCTGCTGGCTAGTTCTCATAAACCTTTAATGGTCTTTGCCAAAATAATTTCTGTAATGCACTCTAAAGAGAATGATGTCATGCACTTCCAGTAACAGAAATACCCACAGTTGGGAGCGTCAGTCTGTTTGGTCTAATATGATATCATTAACTAGTCATATTAATTGAGTTGAACAAAGTACTAATGGTTGTTAGATTGTCCAAATGTCTGCCTGTACTACACACTTATGCTAAGTATTCCAATTAGTAGATTCTTAATAAATAAATCAGTAAAAAGTCAGGCTCTTCCTCACAATGTAATCTATTGGAAAATATTGTAACCACCAGTATCCTGAATAAATATATCATCACCTAACCCTTCACTTTCTCAGCTTCTGGGAAAACAGGCATAGTATGGTGCCTGAAAGGGATCCTTTAAGCAAAGAAACAGAGCTCCTGAAGCAAAATACTTCTGTGAAACACTGTCCCATCACCTCTTGGAAATTTAAACCAGTTGTGTCACTGGAGGAACAGAAAAGGCAAAAACACAGTTAGAGATGTATTTGTACCTTGCATTGCACCTGAAAAAATGGGAATTTGAGGACACACTTAATGTGGACTACAGCTAAGCAGTTAAACCTAGTTCAGAGAGTTAAAGCTGGAGTCATTATGAACTGAATTTTCTCTTAGTTGGGTTGTGTCATGTGTGCAACACTAAGTGACATGTACTGGATTGTTTTATGGAATATCTGTGTTTAATTTTTTTAAAGATATGTATCACTGAAATACAGCAAATAACATAGTGTACATGTTTATGTGTGCTTTCCAGTGTGTAAGTTTAAAGCACATAAAAGATGTGCTGTCCGAGCAACAAATAACTGCAAATGGACTACATTAGCCTCAATTGGAAAAGACATAATTGAAGATGAAGATGGTGTAAGTACTATTCATATTTGCGGTATTTTCCAAAGCTGTTTCTTCTTTATGGGGAAAAAAAAATGGCTAAGCATAGAAATATTGCCATGTGACCCATTGAAGTTAATGGTAGGTGACTATATTCCTGAACACTTTTCAAAGATTAGTGTGGTATTTAGAATAAAAATTATATTCCTATCTCACAAGACATAGTATCTGTGGGCACTAGATTGCAGCTGTGTTACAAGATTTTAAAGGCCACATGCAGAGAACCTCTGAAGCTGAAGAATTGCTCCCAGAAGTTCCTACTGCTCTTAAGCAAAGGTGGTATTTTATACTGTTACCGTGCTGTCTTAGCAATCTATTTTGTGTCCTCCTTACCGATAGCTGTTCCCTAGGAGGCCTGTTTGGAATTCACTGATGTGTGGGGCTTTTTTTTACTGATGAAAGCAAGAATTTTAAAATTAGCAGGAGAAATGACAAAAGCTTTTCAGAAGTTTATTGTGATAGATGTTTTATTTTTACAAACACAACTATGTATGTGCCACTGGCATGAAACTTCTTCCTGGAAGGTTAGTACTAAGTTGCATACCTATGAGTGTCCTGATTTGCCCATGGTATTAATGGGACAAAGAGCGCACTGAGTAAAGCTTTGCACTGCATTTACGGACTGCTTTATAGAGCTGTGACTTACCAGCCTTGGTGAGGGGGATACCTAAAGCAACAGAGATATTCTGCTGTCCTGTCTATTCTTCTGAATTTTAGTTATTTTAATTGGTTTATGTCAACATTAAGTGAATGGGTACTTACTTGTATTACAGAGTCTCTAGATTTAACTGCCCCATTGTTTTGTGGTTAGTTGTTACCACAGTACCAGTTGCTGCTAGAACCAATAGTTGAATGAGATGTGTCTCCCTTCCTCAGCTGTCACATTTTCTGCCTAGCGTGTGAACCACCACCATAGTTCACATTCATAGCTGTTGCCTTGTGAGCATCAATGTCACTTATCCTGGTCAGCCGTACCTGCTTCTTTGGTGAAAGGGTAGAGCTGTGGGAAATAATTTAAATCCACCTATATTTGAGAGACAAAAGCCTCTAATTTCTATTTTTGAGTATTTAACTTTTATGACTGCTTCTTCACAGATAGCTATGCCTCACCAGTGGTTAGAGGGTAATCTGCCCGTCAGTGCCAAATGCGCGGTCTGCGACAAGACTTGTGGCAGTGTTTTACGCCTGCAAGATTGGAAGTGCCTTTGGTGTAAAGCTATGGTAGGTGCAATGAACCACGTCCAAGCGTCTAGGATTTTGCCAGCTTTATTGCTTGCCATTATCTTTATTTTGTCATTTCATAACTGTGCTTTTGGATTAGGTAGGAGCAGGCAGATTGTGCAAACTCAGGACTGTTTAACATTCATTATTTCTCATGACTGTCCTACTTGCTTCAGTTATTTTTTAATACACCCACAGATGCAGCTTTTCTTTAATAGGTGGTGTCATTCAGTGTGTTTTCTCTGCCTTCTCCTAACTGATAACTGAAGGCTCAGATGCCTGTTCCATATGCCTGATATTCACATGTTACTTTCTTGTCTCTTTTGTTGTAGATATTGCTGTAATAATATTTTAGTAATATTTGTATTAAGTATATTGATTAATATTTATTAATATTAATGTAGTAATATTTTATTACTGCAAATTCATAGAATCACAGAATGATTTGGTTG
>NW_009596333.1:0-4103 GCF_000690535.1 Cariama cristata
ACGATGACATCGTGCCTTTTGTTTTTCTCTCCGGGGTTGGCACCAGCTCTTCATCTGTTCTTGGTCTGTCGTCCATTGTTCTCTCGGGTACCGTGAGGGTCTCGTGGCAGTGTTTTTTGGCAAGTCTGGTTAATGCAGTGGACAGAGATGCTTCTTTTCTCACCTTTCATTTCATAGATTGCCTTTTCCCTATCGGGAAGGGTCTGAACTTGACTAAAACCTGAGAGAACTGCTTCAAATGCAGTGTTAGTAATGCTGCTGGCGTATTTTTGAACCAGCCACTACTTGAAAGACAAGTGATTCTTCTCCTGTACCTGTTTGAGTATCTGGTCTTCCGTGTATCTCTCTAATCCTAAAGCCTTTGAGTATGGAGGTTTTGGAGTGCTGGGCCCTGTTCCAGCAAAGTTGCTCAGGCTGTTTACCCTTTCAACAAGTCTGTTTGCTGGTTTGAGGCATGAGAGCTCCATGTTCTGCAAAACACGTGCTGCAGAAAGGAGGGAAAACTCAGAGTATGGAGGTAGGTGAAATCTGGGCATTTTATGTCAGAGGGGAAGGGTATTTTCTGGGAAACTGAGGCCTGCTCAGAACCTGGTATTTCTTGGCAAAGAGAATAGCTGTAGTGAGATCACTAGTGATGAAGTATGTTTTAGGTGCTCGGTTAGACCCAGTGCTTGGGGCGTTTGGACAGGTCATCCATTTTGATGTTAGCAGGTGTGTAGTATCCTGTTGTGACCCTCTGCATGTGAGTTAACTAGCCTGCTTTCCTGAAGCCAGAGCAGTACTTCTGAAAATTGTGGTTGGTAGCCAGGGTCATGGGAGGCCGTGTCCTGGAGCGTGCATGCTGGCTCGAATACATCGCTATTCTGGTGCTGGCAGCAGAGCAGGCAGCCAAGATGGCTGAGACGGGCTGGCCGTTGGCTATTCTGGTGAGCTCCATAGGAGCTAGGCAGAGAGCAGGGTATACCATGCTCGTGGTTGCATTGTGGATGCCTGCCAAAAGCTCTACAGATGTAGCCAGAGTGGGTGGCAACTGGTCTTTCCCACAAAACATGCATCGGCCAAAAAAGCTGGCTTCCTGCCTGGGTAGTGGTTGACCAGTGGTTCTCCGCCAGCTTTTTTCACAGATCCCTGAGCCAACAAAAAATGTGATGCCTTGCCAGGGGGGCACCATAATGCTGGGGAAGGGGAGCTGTGCTTTTACTTGTTTTATAGACCTGGTCAGAAATTGAGATCAGAGCTCTGACTCGCTCTTTGTCATTCTGGGCAGCTTGCTTAATCTCTGAGCCTCTGTTACCCTACCTGTAATGCTGCTCTCCCTGTACTTGGTAGGCTTGGCAGATCAAGAGCACTGTTCAGGCAGTAGTCTTCGTCCATCTTTGTGCACTAAGGCGAGGGAACTAGAAGCAGGGAGAGAAATAATGAAAGGTTCTGACTGCAGCAGGTAAAAATGCAGATAAGGCATCCTCCAATCTTTTCTCTAATGCTGTTGAGCTCCTTGAAGACATTAGTCTTCACTCAGAAAACTTATCAGGTGAGTCCAGACAGGGTTGGAGTAAACTCGGGAAATGGAGATGTTGGAAGACACCTGTGTTGGGGCTGCATGCATAGCTTCTCTTCTGCGGGGGGAAGGCAGACTGAACACTTTCGTGTTTTCAATGGCTCATCTCTATCGTAACAGTTGCCATAGCGGTGGAAGTTGCTTTGCTGTTGAAGTTTTAGTATCTTTGCAATGTTACAGAGGTGGGAGCATTAAAGAACTACTGATGTCCTAGCAGGAAGGTTATGAGTATGCCAGTCTGGCCTTGACAGAAAGAGCGATCATTGAGAGGACATGCATGTGCTCATCTGTTCTGTAGAAGAAAACAGCAAAATAAGACTTTCAATTCTAGAAGGATCTCTTCCTAGAGCCACAGTGTTGTTAATTCATGCCCTAGTTACTTCGGGTCACTTGACATCTGACACAGGTGCGATGGCTGCCTGCTACTGAGGAAGTAGCAAGGGGACAAACACGCGTACACACACACTCTCACCAAAACAACAACAAAATCCCCAAATGGCTGAATATCTCCTGAATCGCGTATATCAGTGGTGTTTCCAAACAACTTCAAAGGCTGGATGGGTACTGCTACATCGGATAACCTGTGAAGATCCTACAGCTTTCTAAGACCCTGTGATACTTGGAGTGAGCAGAACAACTGGTTTGTAGTGGTTTACTTGTTCACAGAGTAAAGTACCTGCTTAACATCAAAGTTTCCCATTCTCAGGCTGCAGCATAATGGAATCCTTTATCTCATCTCTTGCTGAGTAGTCAGCCCTTGGGGCATCTCTCTCTGATCCACCTCTTACGCCTGCCTTTACACAGCTTCATTTCTGCTTCAGACAATACTCAAGTTAATTAGGTTCTTGCATACGTGATACTCTTTAAATATCTACATTAGTGCTGACATCGTATACTGTAAACAGCCTTAGAAACTGTAGCTCCTGACTATGGAGCGAGTTCAGCTCAGGCTGTTTGGGGATTAGTTTCACTCACTGGCCTTCCGTCCTGTTCTGTAGAAGTTGAGAAATAGTTTAGGTCTTGGGTTCCCTGTGGAGGTGGATCCAGAGATGTGAGCCTTGCCCATGAGCCTTTCTGGATCTCATACCTCTGTCTATGTCCCAGTCCTCTTTGTGACTTAGGTTTAAGTGACTTTGTAAATTGTCACTTTTTGATTTTTTTCTACCTCATGCACTCTGCAAATATAATGGCAGAAGTTAGTCAGGCTTTTCTAGTTAGACACTGCCCACACCCCCAGCTAGTTGTGGGAGTGTTCCCTTTTACAACAAACTTGAATTCAGGCTGACAGAATTTCTTTCCTGAAGATGGGCAACTCTTCCTGCAGCTCATCTCCCTCAAGACTCTTCTGAGCAGCCTTCAATTGCAGTTAGAGAAGCAGAGTTGCCATTCTCCTGTCTTGTCCCCTGAGTCTCCATTCCCAGAAGAAAGACTGAGAAGAGGGTCTGGCTAGTGAAGAAGCTGCAGTCATCCTCTGTTTTGGTGATTTCTGTTCACCTCCTTTCCTTGCTCCCCAAAGATCTCCCCAGTAAGAAGATGCGTCAGCTTCCTATGGCCTCATTTGGGCCTGTAGGCAGGATTATGGGGGGAATTTGGATGTCCCAGACTGACCACCTCTGCCATCTGTTTTGCTGAAGTTGCATCATCTAGGGCCGTAAGCACCAGTTGGATGTCCTGGGTGGTGTGTCAGGAAGCTCATCAGTAGCACTGAAGGAGCTTGAAGATCTGAGGTCTTCCTGTTGGTTCTGAAGATGACAAGTCACTCTTGGGCTCTTAACCTGTTTCTTCGGTATAACTGTAAGCCATTGCAGGTGCTTTTATGTCTCCGTTGAGTGCTGTAGTAAGAATTCCCCTTGGAGAGCAACCAAGTCTGAGGATTTTGTCCTTCTTCAAAACCCTAAGACATTAGATTGACCATAGCTGGGACTGATTCTCTACTAGCGTGATTAGAATTTGACTTTATAAATGTATGTATGCATACCTATTTATTTTAGGCTGAGTGGGTGTGAGGTTGTTTAAAATAATGCCCAATAAAATGGTTTGAAGGAATTTATTGAACAGCTTGTGTTCCTGCCAATGAATGATTGTGCTTAAGGTTAGTATTTGGTGACAGGATTTTTGCTGGCAGTGCTTGTGGTTAGCTTTTTTCCCTCTCTCCTCATTTTCGTTCAGAGTTCTAGCCCCATTATTGAAGCTTTGATCAAACCTGCGAGTATTCTCATTCTAAACATATGAGAGAATCTCACAGCTTAGTTGAAGGCAATAAATAGAGCTTTTCCTCCGTTTCTGCTGTTTCTAGTTCAAGAGGTGATGGGTGTTTGCTGTTAATGGATTCTGGATTTTTTTGCCTTACAATAGAGGAAATGAGATGGTATTGTCTTGCCCAGTTCAGAGGGAATCCTCCATAAGGCAGCTTTTGAAGAGAGCCACGTTAATTTCTTTCCTGCCATCGATACAAAAAGCAAGTACTTATTATTTTGAAACCTCCGAAACATTTACTGCAACACATTTCCCTTTCACCTCAATTTTTTGATCCTTTTGAAGGACG
>NW_009596334.1:0-11531 GCF_000690535.1 Cariama cristata
GCTCTCTCTCAAGGTGTGTCTCTGGGGTAAATTTCCTCTTATCTCTTCCCCATCCTGGGCAACTCACAGTGCTTCTAAAGCACAGGTTGTTTTTTCTTTCTGCAGATAACCCCTGCACAATGTGAGTGAAGACACAGTGCCAGTTCTTCTTATGTGTTGTACATTTTCTGTGACTATAAAAATAAAAATTGATGCTCCTCACTGCTTACTGTCTACATTTTTTCCTCTCATGTCTGCTCTGAGCAGTTATAAAAAGGTTACTTGTGTTGTAGCAGGGATTTAAGATCAAGGATTTTATTAGCTTGCGGGAAGGCTCTTCCTTCCTGTCTGCATTTAAACCAGATAATTTGTCTTCTGTTAGCAACAGGATCAAGCCCTCAAAACCAAAGGAAAAAACTTCCTTTGACCTAAATGGTGCAAGACCAAGCTTTTAGGCTCCTGTTTTGTGTGTCAAAGACTAATACTGTCATGGGAAGTGTAAGCAGCAGTAGCTTTCCTGCATAGTAACAGAAGACGGTGCTTCTAAAAATTCCTCTACAGAGTGTTTTTGCAGAGCCGCCTCCCTAGGGTTCTCCATCTGTTTTCACACGAAGATTAATAACAAATTGTTTGGCTAATAAACTGCTCCCTGCTATCTCTGAAATGTGACCATTTCTTTTCCTTCCCTCCCATGGACAGTTATTAGATTCCTGTCTGCCCCTGTGCTCCCACGTGGGAGACATCACAAATATTAGATGCACAGCAATTGTCATCCTTCAGCTCAACAGCAAGGCTTTTAAGGGGTGAAGACCTCAGTGTATGGCTGAAAGAGTTGGTGCTGTGGACAGCTGTGTAGTGCTGAGGGCTGGCCTTGTTCTTACAGAACATAAAGAAAAGGAAGAGAGAAAAAATAAGCTTTGTGTACAGTACTGTGATTTCTGGAAAAGCCCATTTTTTTGTTCACAACTACGGAGAAAGTATTCCCAGGAAAAATAGGACTGGGGATTGAACCTGTTTGATTCACCAGCATCCCTGCGGGATCTGGGGCTGATGGTGGTGTTTTGAAGTGCTGTGTTCACAAGGTCTGGACCAGGGGGCAGAGAGTATTCCAGCTGCTCCATTTGCAGAAACACATGAGAAAAGAATGAACATCTACTATGAGAACAGGCTCAAGGTCAGGAGGGATCTTTGCGGTCTTTCAACCTGACTGCTCACTAATACAACGCAGAAGACTTCCCCCACATTAACACCTCTTCTGGTCAAGTACTGGTGAACAAACTGCTGCCAAGATACCCAGTCCAGATTTGGAAGTTTCCAGTGATAGGACAACTCTCCACAGCCCTCCATGATGTATATCAAGTGACACCCACCCACTTTGTTAAAACACCTACCTAACATCTGCCCTATATTTGTATCTTTCACCTTTTTATCTTACTGCATCCTCCTCTGCTGGATCAGAGGGATCTCCTTTGCCATGTTTTTGTTTCTGATGTAAACAGACTGACATCAGATTTTACCTCCTTATGCCTTAAACAGAATAATCTGGGCTCCTTTACTTCCTTATCCTAAGGGGTGTGACCCAGCCAAAGCAATGGTCCTTCTTAGGGGCTTGTCCTCCATTGCCCATTCCCTCCCCTCTTCTCAGCTCAGGAGCAAGAGAAGAAGAAATTGAGCTGCCACCCCTTGATGACCCTGCTGTTGAGGTGTTTCTTTCTAGTCCTGGTGGTAATTCACAGTGGCAGTAGCTGCTATAGTGGCAGTGGGAACATCAGACATAGCAAAATAACTCGGGATCATAGGCATCTTTTGGTCATTAATCAGCATCCTGCCTGACTGGTAGCATAAGAACTGGACACAGACTTCCAGTGCCTATCTGTGACAGATTCAAAAGTGACATCACCTTGCTCCTCCTTGCATAGTCAAGGCTGACATAGTCCTTTAGGCTTTGGCATCACACCAAGAACTGACATTAGCTTCTCATCTACTGTGAGTTTAACCAAGGTCACAGCTGGATAAACTTTAGGAGGAAAAGCCCAACCAGAAATCTTTGCCTGTAGCTTTGTGTTATTTTAAAATGTTACTGGCAAGTCATCCCCTTTTCAAGGCAGTAGGGACTGAGCATGGAACTACAGCCAGGAACTTTGGGAATCTAATCCCAAATCAACTTCTGTGTCTCTAGACTTTTAGTAGATCCTGCCAGCAGTGATGCTTTTGGCTTCTCTGTGGCTCCAGGCTTGTTTTATTTTCACCACCTCTGGGAGGGGAATCTCGCTGTCGTCTCAGGGGCTCATTAGGCTCAATCAGGTGATGCTAGGATTTCATAGATGCAAAACATCAAGTTTCATTGCTGATTCTAGAGAAAAATGTTAGAGCCTATTTGTACCTCCTGGATGAATTTACTACAAAGAGGAGTTTATTCCATAGAACAAATTTATTCCATTTCCCTATAAAGGCATTTTTAAAAAACACTGAACAAAACATACGTGAATTGCAATGGATGTGAAGAGATCTCGGAGTCCTGCCAATGTTAACACGTTAAGAGCCAGAGCTTGCTATCTTTGAAGTCAGTGGATGGTTTGCTTTGAAGTCAGAAGGGGGAAGTGGAAAGCAAAGCATTAGATTTCACTGTGAAGTTTCTTGCATATCCCATTCCTCTTTTATATTATGGTATGTGGAAAGCTGCCTATCTGCATGCTGCTTCCAAGTAGATGTAAAGGCCACATTTCGCAGGCAGACAAGGTATAAGAACTGTATTGAGGAATTGCTTCTCATTCACTTATTTATGGTTTTTTTGGGGGGAGTGGAGGTGATGAGACTTAAAGGTCTCTGGAAAAAAGTCTCTTCTTGTTTTTGCTCCATTCTCTGTTGAGGTTGGACTTTGGAATGGGAGGAGAATGCACAGGCAGTGATCTCGAACGACCACCACGCTGAACCACGTGTATTTGGTACACCGGGGCATTCATCATCACTGCCCCTTTTCGTTCTTGCTTCCCTTGATCAACAGTGGGGTATTTAAACCGAGTTTCTTCTAGGTAGTTCTAAAGTGCAACACTAGACACTTCAGTGAGGAGAGAGTATTTGCAGTAAATTTAGTATTTTTTAAAGCTGTTTTCTAGTATGTCTGCAAATTTAGGCATACGTTTTTGCATGGCAAGTGTAAACTGAGATGGCAATCTAAACAGTCTTGTTCCCAGCCATGCTGCAGAGCTAGCTGAGTTATTCCCTGCCCAGTGATTTAGAAGGAGTCCGACTTCTGGGGTATGCCGAATCTTGATTTTTTTAATTCTATTTTATGTGTCTTCTGATCACCAGGGAAGATTTATTTTCTGTAATGCAAAAAATAATCTCAATTGTTGAGTTCTTCAAAGCCACGTAGAACCAACTGGCCACACTCTTAGGTGTTGAAGTGATACAATTTAAAAAGGGGGTGTATGTGACTGTATGAGGCATAAATAGTTGATCTAAACTTCTGCAAAAAAATTCAAAATGAACCAGCAAAATCTTAGATCTGTGGGAAGACCAGGACCATACTGCCAAATGTAAAAATGCTCAACTTTTTTCTAGCATCAAGTTCAAGTAAAACAATTTCCCCAGCATTGTGTGGGCTATAAATTATAACTGTGTTTCTTAGTTTCCTGTTAAAGAGATTACTCAGATACTAGGTAGAAGTTTAATTATTGGTCATGTGCATTCTTTTAAATATAAATGTTCATGTAAATGTTCAACAGAGCTATTCAGTTGTTAAAATGTTATTCAGTGTATTCAGATTTGTACCTAAATACTTATGAATACTTGTCACAGTCAGTTTCTTAAATGTTATGAAATCTGAGAACCATTAATCCTACATCTTCCATGTTCATGGAGCCGGATTTGTCTGCCTCGATGCATGTTTAATTATGTGGGTTTTACTTAGGCAGTTTTCCCATAGATAACAGTGTCACTTCATATTGCTGTTAACTGTGCTTGAATGAGGACTAGAAAACCAAGCCCTTATGTTTGTTACAAAGATTTGTGAAGATTTGGGTTGTTTTCCCTGCACAATCAGAACACTTTGCTATGGTTTCCTGTTCCCTTCCCAGTGAAGTCATCTTAATGGTAATTTTGCTTTAAATCCACTGTATATACAGTATTTTTAAGGTTTGACAGCATTACATAATGCTAAATTGGTAAGGTTTGAAACATCATTCATTTTGACATCATTTGATTACTTTTTATAATAACCTTGCAACGGGCACTAAATTAGAAGACACTCAAAATGAGAAATACTGGCACCAATCTAGCTGCTCTAATGCAGGATGAGTGCAGTGTTCCTGCTGCAGTTGCCTTTAATTTAGGCCAGTCCCTTAAATCAGTCAGCTTCTTTTTCATCTATGGTTTAATTTCTTCATTCTCATGCATGTGGGTCAAAACTATTGTCTTCTGTTTGCTTCCAGCATTGCAGAGGAATGTTAAATTCACCCAGTAAGCTGTGCTTGTTTAATCTCTTCTTATAAATGTTAATACTCTTTCCTTTTCCAGTAGCTTTGGTTTGTTATATTTAAAATTGGAACCTGAGAATCAGGATTAGGTGATATTACAAAACATGTATCCATGTATTAAAATTGATGTTCAGGACAGTAATAAGGATCTTCAGATGACATTTAAACCAGTTGGAAGTAACCCTTTATAGGAAAATTCTGGCAATTTTGTCTGCTTGGTAAGAAAAAGACACTTTTTTCAGCCTTCTCTCTCATTTTAGGCTGGGAATGGAGTGCATAGTTTGGATGTCAGCAGTGAGACATCTTAGCAAAACAAAGCATCCATGGGACCATTGTCTAATCAATGACTTCTAAGTGCAGGAGCTGTTAGATTGGAAACAAGTGCTACAAGATGCCAAATGAGGTGCTTGAGAGCAGCAGTGGGATGGAGGAGACCGTGCAGAAAGAGAGCAAGTCTGGAAGCCAGAGCCCTCACCGTGGCTCCATGAGGAGGGCTGTGGCAACCACTGTCACCTTTGATGGTGAAGCCACTATGGACCGGAGGAAAAAGAAGAAGAAAGAGTCCCGTCCGGAGTCAATAATAGTGTATAGGTCAGAGAATGAGAATAAGGTGGAAGAAGAACAGGTGGATGAAGAAGGAGGGGAGAGGAACTCTGAGGAAGGCTCCAAGTTCCTGGGTCAGTCCATGGCAGATGGTATGTATTCCTGGGAACACGCACTTTTCATAAACTTTTTTTTGATGCCAGTATGCACTAAGGTCAAATGGAAGTGACTGTGGGACCAACCCTCTCCAAGACTCCAGGCAAGGAGAGCCTGGACTTTATACATGAAATGCTTTGAAATAAAAAGCATTACAGGCTGATTTGGGGTGTCTCCTGCAGTTCTTTGGAGAGGCTGGTTGTTGCCATACTTTTAGTTTTAAACGTGTGTGCTGGTTGGGGTTGATCCAGAAAAACGCTGAGCGTGCTTTAAGCCAATGATTCTGTGATCAAGCCGCTATCTGTGCCTAAAACAACTGCCTGTTAAGTGAAAGGATAGAACCAGATGGATTTAGTGGCTCTACCTGTGATAAGGAGTTTTACTCGTTATCTAGGATTTGCTGTTGCCTTCTGTTTGCATATTCTCAGCACAGCTTCCTCTTGTAAGAGTGATTATTTGGCAAGGTCATCGTGGGGCATCTTGGAGCCACTTTCACTTCTGATATCTGTCCTGGACACCCTTGCAGGGAAGAAGTGCAGGACGCAGGTCCTATGGCTCATCCTCTCGTCAGTCAGCAGGGCAGGCTGAGAGGGGTTTAAATGTGAATGCATGCTCCTGGTCCATCAGCCACACCAGATTCCCCCATGATCCCAACCCCCATCCTCATGGCTTATCTGCTGCCTTCCTATTTTTTTGGGCCACTTCAGACTGCTCAGCCTCCTTTTGAAAGCCTCTGAAGATCTCCTTCCAAGCTAGTCAGAATTAAGACCAGGAGGAAGCATATTTTACCCCCATAGAAGTGTTTATGGCCAGTACCACTGCAGGGACCATCCTAAACCAATGTCACCTGGAAGCTAAGGCAGTCTGTTTATGACTTTAACACATTGAAAGCCAGTCAGAATTAAGCTAGTCAAGCTAGTCAAGCTAGTCAGAATTAAGACCAGGAGGAAGCATATTTTACCCCCATAGAAGTGTTTATGGCCAGTACCACTGCAGGGACCATCCTAAACCAATGTCACCTGGAAGCTAAGGCAGTCTGTTTATGACTTTAACACACATCCCAACACTTTCCTGTTTGGTGCCTTTGTTGATGCCTTAAAATGCAGATATAATTATGTGAGAGTTTGTAAGTTTTTTCTAAACTTTGAAAATTAATTTGGATTGAGATACAATGGAAATGTAAAGTGAAATACTAACTATTTCAGTATAACTCCATGTGTGGATGTGCTTATTCCAGAACAAGAGTCTTAGTCATATTTATCTAATTCACCCAAACTGTCCACACTCTTCAGGAATAAGTCTATGAAGGTACCAGAGAAAACAGGCATACCATTTTTGATTCAGTTACTTTGTCTCATCTCTTTCTCATATACTCCTGCAGCATTTTCCCTTCACATATTGTCTCTAGTGCAGATACTGAAGTCTTCTCCCTTGTGATTTCTGTCATTTGGAATTCCTGTCTTATTAGCTCTTCTTCCATTTTCTTCTGTGATAATCTTTATACTGCATTGCTTCTTGTGTTCCATTTTTTTTAAATTTAAGTCCATATGCACTATTTAATTGCCTTTGGGGTCTTTGGGCATTTACACAAAAAATTCTGTACAGAAGACAAATCTAATGTAGATGAGTTTATCTGTGTTTGTAGGTGTCTGGAACATGCCTTTAGACAGCCGATATGTCACCTTGACTGGAACAATCACCAGGGGAAAGAAGAAGGGTCAGATGGTGGACATCCATGTCACACTAACGGACAAAGAACTGCAGGAACTGGCTAAGTCAAAGGAACCTCCTAAAGAGGACGTACCTGAGAAGAACAAGAAATGTGATGTTGGGCTGGACAGAGGACCCCATATTGTTCTCTGGACCATCATCTGCCTCCCCATAATTTTTGTAGTGTCCTTTGTGGTTTCATTCTACTATGGTACCATTACATGGTACAACATCTTCTTGGTGTACAATGAAGAGAGGACCTTCTGGCACAAAATCACCTTTTGTCCCTTTTTGATCATCTTCTACCCAATTATAATTATGGTTGTGTCTTTTTCCCTAGGTCTGTACTCAGCTGTAACCCAGGTAGCATGGTCCTTCGGGTACTGGTGGCGTGCTGCCAGGGATATGGAGAAGGGCTTCTGTGGCTGGCTCTGCAGCAAGCTGGGTTTGGAAGATTGCTCTCCATACAGCATTGTTGAGCTGCTAGATTCTGACAATATCTCAGGTAGTCTCTCTGGCAAGAGCTCTGCGCAGGGGGTTGAGTCCTCGGCAGTCTGAGCCTTTGTCCTGGCTGACTATTTTGGTCATATGTGAGTGGTTTTCACCTAGAAAATAACACACTGATTTTTTTATATATATATATGTATTTAAACACAAACTTAATGAATAAAATATTGGGCTGGGAGTGCTCTTTAAATGTCACAGAATGCAAGTGTGCTAGCTTCATGTAGTCTGGGTGGGGAGGTGCATGGCTTTCCAAGGATTTGTCACCTGTTTTAGCTAATTACAGCTTCTGGGAATGATGAGAAAAATCCACGTCTGTGGGGCTCAGGCTGTTTGTGGAGTGGCAGAGATATGTGCTGAAAAGTCCACTTATGTAAAGTTAGACTTTACTTTTCAGGAGTAGGACATAACAGTGGCCCGTGGACCCAGTGAAAAGAAGCCTCTGCTCAGGGGATGAACTTCAGGAGACAGGAACTCATTCAGAGGTGAAGGCTAAATTGCAAACTGTGTAATGTTCCTGCAGTTCTCCTAGAAAGAGTCCTTTTCCAGTCCTTCCAAAAAGTGCAGCCAACTTTCCAGGTAGGCTAACTGCTTAGAGACCGTCAGAGTTTGACAAACAGACCACTGGAATAGTTGTGTCCAGCCTTTCACTGGGAGAGGACAGCATAGCCTCCAACAAAGGCACGTGAGCTCTACACTGACCTAAAACGCACCCATCACATGATGGAAGAGTAGAGCTTGCTCTGTAATGTGGTATGTTGAGGGCCTGATGAGCCTGTCACCAAGCACCCTCAGGTGACTGTAGGTGCACAGATAGGTGCTTAGAACACACCTGCATTTGATCTCTTGATAGGTGCACTGCTAGGAAGGAATGAGCTACGGGAGCCATATGCATTGTGCAGTGCAAACAGTTGTATTATAGGGAAGAACACCTGCCCTGAGGAATGGTGATCAGTTTGCATGTCACTGCAATGTAGGTGTGGACTGGCAGCACCTGTATTTAGGGAGGTGGAGTTGAAGGTGCTTGGGATGGAAGGGTCTCACTGAAACAGTCATTCTGTTTTTCAAGTTGCTGTTATGGAAGAGCTGCTGGACCTTCCCTTGCAGAATGGGAGCATCCCTGAACCCATGTCTGTTAGTGCCAGTGCAAAATGTATTAGTGCCTCAGCTCTGGAAATCTGTATCCCACACACACTTCCTGGTTAATTATATGGAAGAGCAATGGATTATACATCCTGCTCCCCTCATGTCTCATTCTCATAATTGGTTTCCTTCCTTTTGGCATCTTAGTGGGCTCCCAGATCAGGCTGAGGTGGCCACCATAGGCTGGAGAAATGTTAATTGTCTCTTTAAAAAAATGACTAGCAGAAAAGTTACTTTTCTGGATTGACTGTTGGGGTTTTGGCCTAAGGAGGACACAAGGGAAATAAAAGAGAGGTATAACAGACTCTAATGGGGACTGAGTTACATGTCTGAAACATGATTAATTTTCTGAGTGCTCTAGTTCTAGTTTCTGAGTGCTCTAGTAGCACCTGGTGCTACTAGAAAGTCTGGCTCAGCCCCAATCCAGAAGCCCCCCATTTGCATGCGTGTAGGTAGATAATTTGTAGTGTGCAGTCAGTCAGGCTGCACAGTCACTCATGTCTGTATAGGTCTTTCACTTCCCCAGTCTCCCTATTGGAGGGGGAGCGGCTCTAGTTTTAGGGTGGAAAAGAGAACCATTCAGAAGCTGGATTTCACAGGAACTAATGCTTTCAGTTGCATTTCAAGGATAAGATCAAGACTACACTGTCTGGTTAGGACATCTGGGAACTGGTGATGTATAAACAAGTCCATCTGATTCTCTAGGACTGACACTGAGAAATAAGTGAAGTCCTTGCTGCATCCTTGGTCTGTCCCCTTCTGGGAGGTCCAGCCAAAGCAGCCTCTTAGTGCTGGCTTGGGGATTAACAGTGTGAATAGTGTACAAGCCAAATATCAAGAGCAGACTTGGCCTCACACTACTGACAAAGCAGAGGTGCACCCTGGGTACAGGTACAGCCAGAATGTGTTCGTTGCTTCCTGATGCACAGCTTTCAGTTTTTACTGGCTAAGTCTTTAAAGGCAATGACCAACTTCCCGCAAAAAAAAATAAAATAGACTCCAACCTGTGAGGCAATGGCAGGTAATTCAGTGGGGTTCAAAGAGGCTGACATATGCCTGGGACCGGTTCAAGCAGTGAAATGGCTTTCACAGGGCTGTTTCAATCAGGGAGCTTGATACGCCTCTGAATTAACAGAGAAGCTGAGGATAAGTCATGCCAGTGCTGGCAGTTTGAAGTGACCCAGCACAGCCATTCTGCTTAATACTCCTCCACATGGAAATCGCAGGCTTCCACGTGGCTAAAGGCCGGGAAGAAGTGATGCTTAACAAGCATTAATGGGAAGGAAGGCCCGCTGGCAAGTGTTCTCACGCTCTGCCTAGAGGGACACTGCTGGCATGAAAGGATTGGATTGTATATCTTGGCCCCAACATGCAGCAAACAAGTGGGTTTGGGGGAAGGATGGCTGGCAAGTGTGCATTGCTGCAGACGGAGAAAACCTAATTCAGCTGTCACTGCCAAACAGCAGCTGTTCAAGGCTAGACGAAAGGCTGGGGTCAGTAGCATAAAGAGCCTTCAGCTTGCAGAGGGCTTGAATGATAAATACTAGCTCATTACAGAATACAGCCATGTGAAATGTCTGCTGAGCTGCAGGATTTGCTTTCAGGATTACAAACAGCCTGCCAGAGTGGAGACAAAACCAAATCTGTGCCTCTTACTGCTATGTAGACACAAAGGAGTGTCAGAGAAGTTGTAGTACTCTCACTCGGCCATGGTAGCTATGCTTCAGGGTTTGATGGCCACCTTTTGGGGGATATACTGGAACAATCCATCCTGTATTTTCTACTTCTTTACACTTAACCAAGCTTGCCTGTGCTCCTGCCAAAGTCCAGGTGTTCTGCCATTGATCTTGGTGGGGGCTAGTTTAAGCTTGGGGTTAGTTCTGGTGCTATTTGTAAAAGTTGTATTCAAACTTTTCACAGAACAACTCTGTATAGCTTTCTCTCTTCCCTGTTATCCCCCGGAGTGGTTTGCCTGCTGCAAAATATATAATCATTACCAATTGTTGTAACAGAAAAAAGCACAAGTTTTTGTCTTGTTCTACCCTTGCTTTCAGAAACTCACAAGTAATTTCTGCTTATGTGCCCCTGTCAAACTGCAGGGAATTCCAGTTATTCTGATTGCTGAGTGTGCTTCTGGCTGCTCCAGTCTGGATGTTGTGGGGTTTTTTAAGTAAAGATAGTGTGTGTTTGCTGATTGTTATTTTTAATTGCATTCCGTTTTCCCATCCTTGCTGGCCTGGGTGGAGAATAAAGATGTACATGGCTTTAGAATAGTGTTGCTTTCATGCTTCTGCTTGACTTTGTGTTAAAAACAGTACTGTGGGATGGACACAGTCATTCTATGCTGATAATTGATTACAACTCATTATCTTTGAAGGCCCACTTTAAAGTGTGTATGAAATAGGTCTCAGTTTTACCTCTTGTTAACCTGTGTCTATCTGGAACTGTCAGATCTCTGGGCTCTTCTTTGTTTTTACTTCAACGCACAGCAATGAAAACTTTTGATTTAATTTCACTCATTGAGTATCTGTTTGGCTTTAGCCCCAAGGATCGGTAGGGAGGGACACGCTTCCATACCAAAATAGGAAGTACATTTAACTCTACAAATATGGTCTGTGTGTCTGACTTGGAGCTGCTATTTACAGCTGTGCTGGGAAGATTTCTTACAACCCCTAAGTACTCCAGACATGTCTCTGATAAGTCAAAGAAGAATCCACCAATACAGTTGTTTGAGGTGTCTAAATATTAAATGACACTGTCAGTGCTCTCCCACACAGTCTTACTAGCCCTACCCTCCTGCTAGCACAGGGCAAACACATATTTGACATATTCTTTTTCTTCTAAGAAGGAGATATGGATCTTTGGAAAACCCAAATGAAATTTCTAGCCGAGGGCTAGCACAGCTTCAGTGTAACAGCTCTTAGAGCTAAAAGGCTACCTGCAGATTATTTCTTCAAACTGGCAGTGCTGTGTCCAATGCATCAGCTGAAAATACCAGGAAGGTGGTTTTGGTGTCAT
>NW_009596334.1:11542-21991 GCF_000690535.1 Cariama cristata
TCCTGCTGCAAACATTGCCAAAGGAACAGGATTCCCTGCATGGTGGATGTACGTTGGGGACTTCCCACCTCCAGTGGAGAACCTGGTGAAGGACACTCAGCTTCCTGGTGTGGCATGGTGGGATGGAGGTAGTGGGCCCAGAGAATTAGCTCATTAGTCTTTGCAGTTCTCACCTTTGAGGTACAAGGTAATCATTTTATAAGATAATGGTTAGCAGTGGGAGAGACTCCTATTGGAGACCTTTGCACCAGGCAAAAACCACCTGTATGACTGCACCATGTATTTCACCAGGGGAAGAGAAGATGCTAATTCTGCCTGCTGACTTACCCAGCCCATTCAGTTTCTTTGAGAACTGAAACAATCACAGCGTGAATTGTGCTTTTAACCACAATTAGTCGCTTGAATTCACTCTTCTGATCCCTTGGACCAGTGCTTTGAATCCTGAGGCCGGGATCCTGCAATTCTTCACTCTGAGACTATCAGCAGGGGCTGCTCCATGGATCCATGTGGCCACCCCCATGGATACCTTTTTGAAGCTGCAACCACTAGTTAAGAAAAGCCACTCCAATCTCCTCTTGCACACTGAAGCATGCAATTACACTAGCATTAAAGAGAGAAAATAAGGATGCACAGCCCACATTCCTGCACTATGATGGACACAATTTTGCTCAAAACTCATGCAAGCCCTTTTTGTCCTAGGCAGTGAATTATCTGTGGGACCAGTGCCTTTCCTGCTTCTTTCCAAAGACTTGTTGATGTGGAGGCAGTTAGATTAACATGGATTAATTTCTGAGTAGATTAGTTCATCCAAATTTACTCCCTGTATGGAAATAGGAACTCACAAAAAAGAGAGGTTGAAGCAAATTCAGGGGGCTACTCCACTTGGAAACACAACTTTTCAATTAATTTGGTGAATTAGAAGGGACATCATGTTTGCTTGTCTTAACTACTATAGCATGGTTTCTCTTCCAACAGGCAGCCACTTAATGATGAGGGAGGGCTTGTGGTTGTGTGTTTGATCAGCGTAAACTGCCAAGGGGTTCTAAAAGCCCCTCTAAACATCCTTTCATGTGAACAGGTGAAGTATGACTGCATGTGAACAAGCAGCCCAGAGAAATGAGGCTTGAGGGGCTCTCGTGGATCCCCTTTGGTCACCCAGTTCCATTAACTTTCAGTCTTCCTAATTTCTCGTCATTACACGGTAGCTGAGGTCTGTCAGAACGCATTAAAATAAAGAGAACGGCTAAGTCAGGCCAACAATGTGTTTATCCCTGTGTTAAAAAAATGCCTTTGCTTTTAGCGTGCTAAAACATAAAACCTTCTCCCAAAAATAGAGCGGCTAAAATCCTTTGTGGTTTGCACCCATTGAAATTAGGTATGCCATGGATGAATTTGACCTGGACCCCTCTAAGATACAAAGTTTCTGCTCAGATGTGATCTCCCTGTCTTAGGGCTCCTTTTCCCAACCATTTCTTCCAGCTGGAAATTTAACTTCACAAGATAAAAAAGGATAACTACTGAATTTGATAGTATGTTCTGCCTGGCAAACAGGATAAAATCCCACCTCCCAGGCAACGTGTTCCCTCAGGGCTTGGTTTATTACAAGTTCCTCCATCAGTAATGTATATTAAGACCAGTATATTTCAAGGTGCCTTTAGCTATCTTCATATGTACGCCAAATTCTTTCTGCTCCTACAGTGATAAGGTAAGTGAATCAATTATTTCTGCTACAAAATAACAGCAAACTGGCTCACTGTGATTTAACACAAATATAGCTTAATTTATTCTAGCCTGGTTATCTGAATCACCTGCAGTTGCGATCCTAACAACCCCAAATATCATAAGTAAACTGAATGGCTTTTACAGTGTCGATGCTGGGCATGAATCCCAACAGCTCCTGGGGTAGTTGGCCTAAAGAGAGCATGCCTTTTGTTCAGCTTTTCTTTCTAAAATACATTACTTGTCCTAAACTATGGAAGTGTCAGCTTCTAATGTCTTTCGCTCTGATGTATTTAAATATATTTGTAGTGAGCTGCCCTTATAATTACAGGCAATTACTAGAATATACTTCCATCATAATGGAGATTTTCCTTAACACTTTAAGCCATGTAAAAGTTGCATGCAGAATTAATAAACACAAGCAATTTTAACCTTCATTAATTTATTCAAATGAGCTCCCCTGTGATTTAAGAAATGAGAAGAAATAATTCCTAGTATCTGCATGCAGTAAAAAAAAAGTGAAATATTTAGTATAGTAAGCAGTATCATCCCAGAGCACAGGTAGTGTCATTGCTAAATGACATCTTAGTTCTCACCAAATATGTGTTGGTAGAGCTACTTTTAGTGACTCAAAGCAGATAATAACACGGACTCCTCTACAATGCAATTACACACTGCTGAAGCAATGAACTCTAATATTGAAACAGGCTCTAAGGCAGAAGTTTCCTGTGGTGGTGGTGACTTCAACCAGCCCCAGGATTACAGCAGGATTGCTCTGAGGCTCCAATTCCACCCTAAAATCAAGTCTTTTTTGATGGTTAAATTTGCCATTTATTTCAATAGAAGGTTATAAAAATTTGAACGTCTGCCTTGTCTAGTACAAAAAACCTGCAGAAATCAGCAGCTGTCATCCTGATGACTCCCTTTCCTCACAGGAATTCCTGAAAAACATAACTGATGGGGAAAACATGAAATTATTCTTCCCTGCCTCTACATCTGACATTGTCATGTATCTGCTAGTGTCATGGGTTAGCATCAATTTACGCAAATAAAAACCAAACTTAATCCCTTCTTCTTTCCTCTCAAATAGCAGCTCCCTCCTTCACATTGCTGCTTTGTCCCCCAAAGCTGTACAAACTGGGAACTCACAAGAATTCAAAGCTTTAAAACATGACATCCCATGCTCCATGTTTGCAAAGCTCCATTTTTAAAGTGCATTAAGGCTGACATTTCTCTAAAGATCCAAACTTCCACCCTTTCAGTCTGAATTCAGTCTGCTTCCAGGCAAAAGCAAACAAATAGGGATTTAAAATGGGATCCTCTCTCCCAGCTCAGAAAGAGCTTTGTTCAGCAGCTGAAGACTCTCCCCATCCCCTCCCGCAGGCCGGTTGGATGAAGAAGGAACAAATCCCTGTGCTATGAGGATTAAATTGGACCATTAGCCAGCTCATGTGTGTGCGTGCGTGCATATGTGCATGATGCTGGTGGGGGAAGGATGAAACGGGGAGGATACTAAAGGCTTATCCTTATGCATCCACAAAGCAAATCCTTCACACAGTGGGTTATCCTAGCTAGCTTGTCCAGAACAATCCCACTGCATGAAAGCACTTTCCAGAGATGCCGAAAACACAGCTGGATTGCTAATGGCTGCAAAGAAAGACTTATTGCACAGAGAGAGGTCAGATGGAGAGAAAGGCTGTGAAACCAAGAGCATGTGGAAAACAAGATGGATGAGATTCTGCTTCTGTGATAACCCAATCTGAAACAGCAGCAGCCAATACAAGGCTTCTGGGCAAAGTGATGTTGTTTTGCTGTGTCTTATAATGCAGTCTGCGTCTTCCCCCAGTTTCTAAGGTGCCATTTCATTTTATTGGCATCTATTTTGTACTTATCACCTCTTCCTAAAACACTGGCTTTAACTTTTTTTTCAAACACTATCTGCTGCTCTTTTGCTGGGCTGTTTCTTTCCACAAAGTGACCATATCTGACATGAATTCTCTGGTCCTTTCCAGAAAACCAGGTGCTCTGGAGTTCAATTGAGCCAAACTATGTCTATTAATTTTAAAGAAAATCAGACCCCACACTGCTGATGGTCCACTAAAACATAATAAAGAAATAATCTGTTGTAATGAATTTAACAACTAATCTAGAAAAGTCTGCCAGAGTTATTTCAAGAGTAGAAACCTGTGTCAGGTTTTCAGTTACTTAGCAGTGGGAAATATTTCACCTTTTGTGATACCAGGCTGAGTGGGCCTTGCATCACCTCCTTCAGAAATTCTTTAGCTAATCCACAGATCTATAACTCACAAAAATATGATCCTAAGTAGAAACCCAGCTTAATAGATTTCAGATGTAGGAAGAAATTTATAAAACTGCCTTCCAAAAAAAGTACAATGTAAAAATATTTTTTAAAATGTATTTTTTGTTGTTGTCTGATTTCTGCCATACCTTTATGCAGAAATTCCTCTGCAGTTTGGTGGTGCCTGCTGGGTGCCTGCTGCCCAGTTCTGCAGGCGGTAGGGCTTCCTCTGCCCCGGCGGCTGAGATCATGTTGCCCTCCAGTGGCTGAACTGAAAAACGGGGAAAAAAGCCCACTGCAGTATTTTTTTTTTCTGCCTTAAAATTGCATCCAAAGTCGTCTACGTACTGTGAAAGTGCAATGGTAAATACTAAGAAGTTACATCATGCCAATTTTTAATATATTCATATAAAATTAATCCCTCCCTGTTCCTTATAGGTATGCAATCTTATGCAATCTTCCATCACAGGAGTTCGTGCTATTCTTTCTCTGGCGTCACAGGCTGATACAGTGGGGCATGGGAAAGCGTTTAAGGAGAAGCCAATTTTGTTTTGCCCTTAAATTTCAAAGTGTGGAAAAAAAACCATCTGCACAAATCGTGCAAAGCAATCTCTCAATAATACATGACACTGTAACATGTAGGTACTTCCCATAAATACTTTTTTTTTTTTTGCAATAGCATGTGACAGAAATGCTGATAAATTTATATGTGGCAACAAAGGCATAAGGATTTTAAAAGCTACAGGTGTCTATGAAGTTGCAGTGCCCCTCTGAGACGCCTTGCAGCTGATTTTTTCAGAACATTAAGCGTAATAAGGCATTTTCTGTGTTGAAAGTGAAGCTCCTTTCATGAACACCTGTGAGTGCTCAGTACTTACACATATCCAACTGTATCTCAAACTAAGCACTAAGAAAATGTGACTCACGTAACCAGTGCCTACTGGTGAGAGGCTTGGGTTCAAGTGATCTGTAAATCAAAACACAGGCAACCTGCTAAACCAGAGAATTTAATTCTTAAAATGTCATTCAGTTACCATAATCATAAGAATTTCCTGTTTCATTCTGTCTCCCAATTTTTGTAACAAATGAGGCAAGAGTCTTATGACTCCTTTAGTATACAGCCCTAATTTTATCCAATATGTATTGAAAGATCCTATGGCATTGTGGGACCAAAAAATACCTGCTCCTATAGTTGAACCCGTATCATAACACATAGACACAAAGTACTTGGTTACGGTTGCAAGAGAAACTTTAATGTCAGAATTTCCTCACATTTTGGAGCCGGGCTTTTGCAACTTCAATGTTCTCTTTCCTTCTTAAAGAAAAACACATTAAAGAAATAAAATTAAATTCCATTATATAGACTCCTCCTGACAGCTACATGGGTTTCACCAGGGCTGACACCTTTGGATCTACAGGATATGCTTCTGCCTTTTAAGCTAATTAAATATTGACAGCTGTGGAAGACTGTCCATTTACAACAGTCACCTGCAATCAGGCAGCAACACAATTAACACTAGCAGCAAAAAGTGATTTGAGAAAAAACAGTAAAAGTCTGAGTGTGCTTTAACATTGTAGGCATTTTCAAATCAGCTGAGTCAGGTGAATTTCATCCAAGGCAAATATAAAACTGGCTAAAGCAATCTCAGGAGCATTAATGACTTTCCTTGAAAAGATGGGTGAGATTCCAAATATAACATCTACTTTTAGAAAGGGATAATGGAGTGCAAAGACATTGGGGAGTTATAGGCTATTTGTGCTTCAGTTATTGAAAACTATCATAACAAATAATTAAACCATTTATAGGTGCTCAGAAGATAATAAGTGAAAGGAAAAACAGGGATTTTTTTTGAAGAACAAATGATGTCAAATCACCTCCTTTTTTTGGTGAGAGAGAAACAGGCCTTTTGGATAGAAATTATTTGCCTTGATTTTAATAAGGCTTTGATGCTCTTTTAAATGACATTCTCATAAGCAGGCTAGGAAGCTGTTGTGTACTGATGTAAGATAAAATAGCTGCAAAAACACCTACAACATTATATACAGAGCTGTGTCTAGTTGTTATTACCCAGGGGTGGCCATCTCGGGCTGAGCAGTGTTCCTTCATGACTTGGCTGAAGACAAAATGTGCTTATGAAATCTGGAAATGATACCAAACTGAGAGGGATGGCAAGCACAACGGCTGAGAAGATTAGAACTATGAAATGATCATTGCAAATTTCAAAAATGGTCTGAAGGAGAAAAAAACCACAGGATGCAACTTGTTAGACAAATGTGCTGTTCTGTTCATTGGGAATAACAAACAGCAGGTGGAAGAACTACTGGATGGGCAGCAATTCTGCAGGACAGTACATGCATCCTACAGAAGAGTGTGATTCTCAATGTGACTCCATGATAGTGTAAAAAAGGTAAATACCACATAGAGAAAAGGGGTTGTAGATACAGTTGGCTTGTGACTTCATGCTTCCTCTCTCTATGGCACTTAATAAGGCCTCTGCTGGTGTATTACAGCCAGTGGAAGTTTTTACTCTGCCGAGAAATGTGCATTAACTGCATAGTCTGGAGAAGAGAAAGGGACTGGTCAGAGGGAAATAGGAGGCTGTAAATTCGGCAGCTGGGGTGGGGGCCAGTGAGGAGAAAAAGCAACAGTGACCTTGTCTTTTGGAAGGGGAACTAAAAACACAGAGCCTCAGAGTCTCTCAGCTCCAGAAGCCATTTCTGAAGTATTCCCTGTCTCCTCTGCAGCGGTATGGGACTAGGAGCTGTGGGTGTGCTGCTTTGAAGTAGTTTGTGTATCAGCCATGATCCACTCATTTGCCACAGTTCAGGATCCTCTGAGCTAGAGTGTGCTTGGCAGGACACACCCCAAGTCAATATACTGCTGTAACTCATTACCTCTCCTTACTATGTTTTTCTTCTTTGTTTTCAGGCGACGTTGGATGGTGTGGTATAATCCTTGCTATTTAGCTTTCTAATCTTCCTACCACAATTACTTTGCTTATGTTTCCTAGTAGACTCAATTCTTTCCATTGCATAAACTAAACTGAAAATGGACAAAGCAGGTAGACCAAGAGATGGGAACTATTAAATCCCTCTAAGGATTTTTAAAATTATTTTTCATTTTATTACAGGCTCAGTTTTGTAAGGTGCCAAGTGTTCACAAGTCATAGCCAGCCAGAGAACAAGCCCTGTTGACTTGGCACTGATCCTCAAAGTCAAAGGGCAGTTTTGCTTTAGAGAGCGAAACCACTGTTTGAGATCTTTTCCCTGCAGGTGTATTCCACAGAAGCAACTAACCAAAGACTGTGTGTTACGCTTGCATCTCTTGGGAAGGACCATCAAGAATCAGTAAATAGACATAATAAATACTGGTGTTGGTCTGCACCACAGTTTTGGCGTGCACTTGCAAGCAGGTGTTTGGAAAGATCTCTTGGGAGAAGATAACTCTGCACACCTCATGAAGCTGAATGCAGGAAGATGCTAACAGATGTGCTTTTAAGCTCTGCTTTGCTTTGGGTGCCAATTTCCTGTCTACTTTGTCTTTCAGCTTGCTGCCAAGCTTGTACTGGTGGAAACACAAAGCTGATTGATGTCGCAGTGTCCTTGCCTGGCTTTGTTTATCTCCGTAGGAAATTCAGTTCATAATTGCTCGGTTTGCAGTTAGTGCCCACTTCTATGTATGAACCCAGGTGAAGAATAGGTAATGATTGCAAAGTTAATTCTTCTGTGGAAAGTTCAGCTTCATGTATCTATTTCAATAAAACTATTGGGCTAGATGCCAGATGGCTACGGTGTTACTCTTTCCACCAGGCATTTATCCAAAGTTTTACCCTGTGGGCAGTGGCTCCAAGAGGGAGAAAGGCCAAGTCGTCTTCCTACATTTACATTGAAGTCATTCACATTTGCTCAGAGCTGCCATAAGCAGCTGGGTCCCAGCTGCAACTCTCTGGATAATACATTCCTTCTTGTAACAAAAAAGGGAAGCCATTTTTCTTGCTGCCTTATAAAGGCATCAAGTGAAGTTAAACACAAGGCAGACACCTCACTGCTACTTCCCAGAAGCATGCTTATTTCATCCAGGCTTAGTTTTTTGGGGGGAAGAAAAGTAACCAAAAAAGGAGTAAGCAGAGCAATGAGCGACAACCTCACTAGGACTGAGGTCTGACTCACTTTGTTACAAATGAGACAACAGCTGATCACCCTGGATGCTGAGTACTCTGAGTTGTCACCTATTTATTATTTATACCCAGAGACTGACGTTCTGTAAAATGGAAATGGCCAATTAATCACAGACATCTTTTGGCAAGCATTTACAAACAAAGATCTTCAAGTCTTAATCCAGGCTACCAAAGCCCCAGTGCTCCCAGATGGAGTTTATTAGTCAGATCTGATGATTATCTATAAGGAAGCTCTGTGCAGACTTGTGAAGGAAAATGAAATGGGGAATAAAGTTTGTTTCAGAAATGATTAGCCAGTTTTCCTCTGCATGGTGGAAATAGCTCTGAGAAGATTTGACAGCATGAAGGTGTGAAGAGGGAATATTTGGGTTTATTGTTTGTGGATTTTGCTGAGAGAGTTATAAGACCCCATTTATGCCAGACTGAGAGGCATGTCATAATGGATATGAAGATCACAGATTAAGTTTCATGGTTACAGGTGTCTTTACTTTTACTCTGACTTTGTAAGGGAACAGGGTGCTGTACCTGGGCTGGGCACACCAACATTCCTGCAAAGCAGAGGTTCCTAGTTCATACCCAAATTAGGTTTCTCTGAGTAATGTTTATAATTACTGCTCTAGCTATGAGAGTATGGACCAAAGCCTGGGATTCAGCTTTTATGTCAAATATAGGATTTGGAGAGGACCATAAGGGGTTTGGCATCAATATTCTGTGTCAGCAGTCACGGCTGGCATTTTACTTGTCAACCCTGGCATAAAAATAAAATGTTCATTGATTATGATGCCTGGAAAAATGCTTTTCTGCTGGTGTGTGAAAAGCCCTTGCTGATGAGTTTGATCAGTTCTTGTTTCTCTGCTCTTCCCATTTGTGTGTGTGTGCATATGTACATCTTTTGTCTTATGCCTAGGCTGCAAGCTATATTGGAAATCAGTTGGGGTGGGGGATGGCCTGATTGCTGGTCTGTGTCGAGCACTCCTAGGGACTAAGATAACATCAGGAATAATAATAGTAAGCAGACCTGATTTCCTCAGCTGATTAATCTGAAATCTCCTTAGAGACATTCAGGAAGACAACGCACAGCTTTCTTTTGCAGTTGCTGACTTTTTTTTTTGTCTACAGGTTTCCCATAAAATGTTTGTCACATTGCCAAGCTGCTCTGTTCCTTTGATATGCAAGGTGCTTTGAAGAGAGAATCCCTCAATTACCAATATTCCCAAAGCATGGTGATGTAGTAGGGAAGGAAAGGGGATTTTTGTCTTCAGATATCACTTAATATGAAAAGGAAACACTTGTGTTTGCAGGGTCAGTCTTCTGGTACAAGGTTTTTGAAGTGTTCATGTGAGATTTACTCTTTTGTAGCTATACTAATATCACCACTGTATACTCTGTTTTGAGAATAATTGTAGATAATAATATGGTTTTTGAGATACACTGAGAAGAGAAAGAACACTGGTAATTATATTCTCAAAGGATACAGGGAAGGTAATGCAGAACAATAAGTACTCGATATATGTGATGAAATATTTGCCATTCTCTATACATCTCTGCTGATGATTTAATATCCAACAGGTGCCAAGATGTATGTGATATAGCATCTACTATAAAATCAGCAGGCTTCAGTTTCATCCAAGAGCCTGGATGTGATTTGGATGAGAAATTCTCTCTGTTGTTAGTGTTGGGAGAAAGCTAATGCTGTTTCAATGTTTAAATGAATAAATCAGTCCTGTCCCACTGATGATCCACGGGCAGAAAGCAGCTTATTAGACACTTCCATCCACCCCAAAGCCCCGTCCTGGTGGTGAAGGGGAATGACTGCTCCCTCAGCAGGTGTGTTCTGTGGGACTCCTGCGTGCTGGGAGGAGGAGGCTGGAGAGCCCTGGGCAGACGGGCCCTATGGGGTGGGTGACAGACGGGGTGAGGCAGGAGGTGCTCAGAGGCAGAGGAGAACAGGAGCACCACTCCGGCCCCAGAGGCTTGCCCTGCTGCTGCCTCTCCTCAGGGACCTGAGCCAAGTCCACTCAAATCAGGCTTGTCCTTGCCTACGCACTGCTCACACTATGGCCAAAATTGCAGATACAGTCATGCCTGCGAGATGTGGCAGTTTGAGGGGGGCTAGGGCGATAACTTGATGATAAAAACGAGGAGGACACCCCACCTCTCCCTTCCCTCTCATGCAGCCTGCCTTGCACCAGCCTCGGCCCAACTCGAGGCCATGGCTGACGAGGCCGTGTCCCCTCACAGTGTCATGTCACC
>NW_009596335.1:0-22764 GCF_000690535.1 Cariama cristata
GCTTTGAGACGTGGTTTAGTGGGCGTGGTGACGTTGGGTAGGAGACTGGACTTGGTGATCTTTGAGGTCTCTTCCAACCATAATGATACTTTGATTACCTAGTATATGATTTTTATTAACCTGACACGCTTCCATTAAAATGCAATTTAGAGACTCTGCTTGAGACTGGAGCCCTGTTGAGGGGCTGTTGCTCTGTACACACATTGAGAAGTATTCTTGTAAAATCAAAGAGAGGGAGTGCAAGTGTTCTTGGTGTCGCAGAGACTTGTTTAAAACAGCATCAGAAATTATAGTGCAGCAGGGATGCGATTCATCTCTCCTAGGGCAGTGTTCAACCACAGGTCTATCGTTCTGCTGCAGATAGCCCAGGCAGTATACGTACAGTAAAATGCTTTTCCTAAAGATTATTTTACATGGCTATTGCATAGTGAAACAGGAACCCTGAAGTCATTTCACATTTCTGTTTAAGAACATTTTTGCTATAATACAAACTAATTAGCACTGTATATGGAATATGTTTGAGTGATGAGACTAAACCAATGGGGCTGTGGATATATTACGTCATTGTTAGGATTAGTTTGTAAATAAGAAATGATTAAAGATTAAATTTTTTTTAAAAAAGTTCATCATCTTGTCTAAACAATAAATGTTTTCATCATACAGAGTTACAATACTGCACGCTTTGACCTCCTTCTGAGATGGCTTGAGTCCTCTAGTCGCTGGGATTTGAAGATGTTCAGCATTCCTTTAGAAAGGCTGAGCACCAGCAGGTTCAGGTTTTCTAAAAACCTCTATGGAGAAGCATATGGTTTTAATATTCGGATGTAAAATAACCATCCATAGCCTGACTGACCTCATACTATGCAGATAGATTTTTATTTTGCTTCCTGAGCTTATTCTACAGAATAGAAACGACTTCAGTTTTATTGGGGAAATGTTCTGTCTCTATTGCGTGCTGTTTAGTTGGATTTAACCCTTCTTAGGGGAAAAATTAACACCTGTGTTAAAACATCGCTTTTTGTCATGAGCGATCTTAATAGTGGAATACTTAGTCTCAATATGAACACTCGGAAGTTGGGGAATGCCGGAATTGAGGTTAGATGGCACTTCTTGTGTGTATTTCTAGGCTTAAAATGATTGCACGCTGTTTCCTGCAGGTCCTACCTCATTTCGTGTGTAGGACTCGATCTGTTCTGGGGTTGAATTGAGCATATGTGGTAACAAAACCTATTTGTAAGGTCTCTGCCTCATTTCTTCCAGGTGTAGGAAAATGTTTAGTGAGCAAGGCAAGGGCTGTAAGAGGTTTTTGTGGTGGCAGCAGCAGCAGATAAATGTTGCCTTAGAGCGTAAAATTATCTCTGTTCCTGCCCAGGAGCTCCGTGTGATGGTGGTTAACCCATCTCAACGAAGCTCTTTCAGAAATTATTCCCTTCTGTGGGTCTGACTTGGCATCGTCGGGTCGGGTTTGCCAAGGTTTGGAGCATTGGCACTTAATAGAAATTGGTGTGGGCTGCGCTCTGGGTGTAATGAATCGTGGAATGGTTTGGGTTGGAAGGGGCCTTTAAGGATCATCTAGTCCAGCCCCTGTGAAGTACTGGGGAATATAGAATCATAGAATCATGTAGGTTGTAAAAGACCTTCAAGATCATTGAGTCCAACTGTAAACCTAACACCGCTAAACCACGTCCCTGAAATATATGAAAATATATTAAATACTGTTTGGAAGGATAGATAAGGTTTGGTTTATGTGTGATGCTCTTTTACTGAACATCCAAAATAAACCTTAACTACTAATTTTCTTATTTTTCCTTCTGAGTTGGGGATGATAGTGTTTCATCTCCCAAGGAAGCTGTCAAGATCAAAATACACTCAGACTTACTGTCAGGAGGGCCATTGTTGGAAGGTCTGGGAGGAAACTTTCAACTCTTCAGAGCAGAGTTGGAGTTGTACGCTGTCCATAAGGAATGCAGCCTTGTGCTGGATGATGAGGATAAAACAGAATATTTGGTATCTGTCAAGGAGGTAAGCTCTGCCTGTGCTGCCTGCCGAAGAAACTGTGTAATAAAAACCAAGTTTACAGTGAATTTGCTTGGGATTGCAAAAATGTATCTACACAAAATAGTAGTATTTATAGCATTTCCTAACCTTTTAAGGACATCACTTTGCTGCTTCAGTGTTTCCAGTGTTTATTTATCTGTAAAATTTCCTGGTATTTTTAAAAAGAAAAGTGAAAAAACCAGGGAAGCTGCTGCAGTATGTCTCTGTCTCCAAGCCTGGGTCAGCAGCCAGATGAGAACACCTACACAGGGACCTCTGCAACGTGGGCTGACATGGTAATTTTACCGGTGTTGGATGATGTGGAACAGCATGAGAGGTGTGAGATGTCTTGCCTGTGGGCTTCACGGGCGGTTGCTGACAGCAGAGGTAAGAACAAGGAGGAAGCATCTCCGTGCCCCCTTTCAGGCTATGGTGGGATGGGTTTCTAGCAGTCAAATTTGGCTGGGAGAACTCTGGTACAGGAAAACAAACTATTTGTAAGTATTGATGAGATGACAAGTGGCTCTCGCCGAAGTCCTTGTTAAGAGTCAGTTGTGTCAAATTAGTTTGGACTTATTCTGTGGAAGAGCCTTATGAGTTGGGGAAAAGAATTAGGTGTCATTTTGCCTTAAGAATGGCTTTGATGCTGTCTCATGAGACTTTCTTGTAAGTAGTCTATGGAAGCATGGGTTCAAATGAATAATCTTCAATAGATGTGTTGCTGATTGGATAGTTATACCCAGAAATTAGGAACTGGCTGTTTGTAGTTGGAATAGGATCATGTCTTGAGTTGGCCTGAGTTGGTCTGGTTCTGTTCAGCATGATTGTCAAGGACAAGGATGATGATGTACACAGTCTACTTATTCAACTCTTGCGTAATACAAAGGTGAGAAAGACTGCAGCTACGTTGGGAGTAATGCTAGAACTCCTCCAAACGAGCTTGAGAAACTAGAGTGAAATGCAGTCAGGCTACCTGCAAAGGATGACCTTTCTGTAAGGTTTAATCAAATTAAAGATGAGCATAGTGTGTAGGGTCAACTCTTAAACATGAACGAATAGTATAATGTTGTGGAAAAGGCTCTGTATAAGCCAGTGTTGTTTGGAGAATATGTGATCCTTCATTACGCTTGGCACCGAGGAGGAGATGGCATGCTGGCTGAGCCAGAACTCTGCCTACTCTCTGCCCTAGAGAGGGCCCAGAGGGTAGGCAAAAGCATAATTTAAAACACTGAGAAGTGACCCACCAGGAAGGATGAACTGCTGGGATAGCTGAGTTTGAATAAGAGAAGGCTGAGATGGGAACACAAGGTTCTTAGAGTGAAACAAGCTGTCTTGAGAGGGGAGGGAGAAGGCTATTTTATTTTTTTTTTTTGGTAATAGGATTAAGTCGAGGTCAAAAGGAGCAAGAAAATCCTTCCAACAGCATTGAAGTGGCCTGTGTCAGGAGGTTGGGAAGTCCCTGTTGTGGGACGTCTTTAAGAACGTGTATTATTCCTGACAGCTTGAGCTCTAACTCAGAGCAGGAGATGAATTAGACAACCTGTTATTTTCTGTTGTGACCTTCTCTAGCTCTTTCTTTCCTATCTCTTCTACAACTTGCCTTCCTTCAGACTTCTCATTCTGCTGCTTTTATTGAGTTTGTCTGTAATCTGCCCTTCTGAATGTCTAATCCTCACTTTTGAAACTGCCTGTCTGTATTCCAGCATTCTTGCTCAACTAGTTCCCCTTCTGGGTCCTTTTCCATCTCCCTCTCGCTTCTGTGTGTGTTAATGTGAAAGCATTGGGGTACTGTAGCTCCTGAGGCCACTGGAGAGTCTTAACATGGAAAAAACAACATTGTTCTGAAATGGCTGAGATAGTTTGGCTGAAACTTTAATTTTATTTTTTTTGTAATTCATCTGGAAGCAGATATCCAAGTTGGGAATCTTGAACCTGAGTCGTTAAAGTTTTTCATCATTTTAAACAACCAAAAATAGGACCTTCTCGTGGAAAGCAACAAGTGACCTTAATAGCGGGTCATGCCACCGAGCCTGTGTGTGTATTTTTGTTACACTCTCTGTACACATAATACTGGGAGATAATACTTTTTCTTTCAGTATATTTTTTTACAGCTTGACACAGCGCTTACAGAAACTGATAAACCAGCAAGGCACAAGCTGGATGAGGATGAAAGCGTTGCACTTCTGTGATGTGACTGGGCTCCTCCATACTCACACACATACACAATGAGTGAGACTGGCCTCTTGGCACGGTTAGCATTTTTCCTTGAATAGTTCAAGCCGTAAAATAACTGTTCAACATTTGTCTTCTCAATTATGTGGATTTTTCCACAGTTAGTCAATCCTTACCTCACCCACACCGCGGTGGGGAGGGGAGAAGCTGTCTTCCTTCATCTGTCTTCACGGTGATCAGAAATGCTGAAGAAATTACCGCTAAGGAAAAATGAGTTTCTAACTTTTTTTAAGCCTTTCAGGATTTTGCGATAAGAATTACGATCTTAAACATCTTGTTTGTTAAGTGTCATCTTTAGTTTTCTAGTAGGGCTTATGGAGACCTCTGGTAGGGATATAAGCCTCAACTTTTAGCAGAAGAGAGTTTCCCATCTGCTTCTTCAGGCATTTGATTTTAACTGTTTAACAAGAAAACAAAACCTAGCTGTAAATGTAGATATTTCAACACTGATGATTTTTTTTTTTCCATGTTAATTTAGCTTTTCCCCTGTTCAAAAAATCTCAAATTGAGACAGTAGAGAGGGGATTTATTTTCCTAGCCTGCTTTCCTACTTTCCTAGGGTGGCTGTCTGTCATGCGTCGTAAAGACGCAGAAAGGCACAAACCCAGTCTGTTCTCCTTTACAACCCCTTTTTGGTACATCGCATACCTGTCTGTGAGCAGCTGAAATTATATATCCTGATCTTACAATTGCTGCTTGCAGGAAATAAATCATCCCGTGCAGAACAGCTTTTGCTAGAAGATCTAGGAAACTGTTACAGGAGTTTCTGTATAATTTTATTTATTTTACTCTCATAGATAGTACCAAGGTAGTATATCTCGCTCATTCTCCTTAAGTACCATCCCTCTGTTTTTTGGCTGAGTTGGGGAAGGTTTTAATTACAAGTTAGAGACAGAGTCCTAAATGTTTTCTTGCTTGTTCCCCGTAAGCTGGTGTTCAGTGTGAACAGGACGTGGCTGCTTCAGCATTTTCAAATGATGACATCTCTCTGTCTCTGGGCAATATTTTATTCTTGAATCGTTAAGCACCACTTGGGCTAAAAATAATGTTGTATTTTTAAATATTTGCTATTTGTGGCAATGAAATGCAGCTTGAGAGTTTATACTTCAGTTTATACTTCAAAAGACTCTAACTTTAGTGCTTCCTCTGTCCCTTCCCCTTTTCAGAGGATTTTTTTAGGATTTATGGGAGGAAAAAGTAGGTGACTGCTCTGTTCTGCATCACTTGATAACTTGCTTGCCTGGGCATTATTGGAACGAAGGTGATATTCAGGCTTAAAAGAAAGTCATGCTTGGTAGGAACCATATGCTCTTGCGTCATGGTGATTTTGGTGAGTGGGCTGCTGAACGCTTAATAGGCTTTTAATAGATTTCCCAGAAAACTTGTAGGGTCAAAACCTGAACGGTTACAACACAGGAGAGAATAAGAAAACCATGTTTCTGGGCATGTTGTTACTGTGAGGTATTGCTGGAATCCGAAGAGTGCTTTGAACTGGATTTACTCACCACTGAGTGGGTTGGTGAGTACTCTGTAGCAGATTCTCCTGGTTTTCCCATTACTTCCAAGTGTGCTTCCAGCTCATCTCTCCTCCTGTCTTTGCACGGAGAAACTATCCTCTCTCTCCTGTTCTCTTAGACACTCAGTCGAATATATTGCTTCTCCGATGCTTGTGTTGTCAGATCCTTTGGTGATTATGCCTTATTGTGCCCTAAATCACTGATGCTGACTTGTTCAACCTTAGACTGGAGTCCAGCACAACTCAAAAGACCAAGCGGCGTTCGTTGCTCCCAAAGAAGTTGGGCTTGGGGTGAGACAGCAGAAACGATTCATAGATGCAGCACTGTGGGCAGATTTGTCATGTAATTTGTAAGTGTTTGATGTTTGGTTTTAAAGACAGTTTAAGTGCCAGAGTTTTGCCTATCGAGTTTATGGGAGTTGGTTTTTTTACAGAGGGATTTTAGCCTCTTCTGTGTTAGACCTTTTTCTTTAATGCCAGCTAGATATAGTGTGAAAAGGAGTTTGGATACAGCGGCATGGAGTTGAGGTGAGGTGGTAGAGCAGGATATACCGTTAATTATCAGAGCTCAGGTTTTGTGATGGAGGTGGGTTGAGATCAGGGTAACCCTTCCTGTAGCCTGGAGGGATTGCACTTGGTATACAGTGAAGTGTTCAAGGCATGTGCAGCAGCAGGTGAGAGCCTGGGTGGATGCAGCGAGGAGGCTGATTCCATCTACTCCCAGAAAATCCCTTCCAGATGGGTGCTGAGGCCGCTCCAGCCCCATTCTCTTACTGAGCACTCCTGAAACACAGATCTGCTTCTGGCGTCTGTATTGAAAATTGATAGACCCTCTCATTTTTATTAGTAGCCAGGCGATTTCAGTTCTTTGCTGATCTGTTCTGCAATAAATAAACATAACATATGGAATCTCTTTGATAATCAGCACCTCTCAGAACCAGAAAATGAAATGCAATGTCTTGCAGTGCTCTGACCATAGCAAGAACAAAAAGTGGGATAGAGCTGATTGCTCTAAGTGCTTGTGTGCATGTGGATCTCTATTGTGCAGTGTTTGAACAGGAAACGTGGCTTTAGATATTTGTAAAATCTGCTGTTAAATCTAGCCTGGAAGTAGCAGGTGAAACTTGGCTACGGTCAGATGTTGGAATTGGCCCCACGGCTGCCCGTTTGTGGGGTGCACGTACGCGGTTCATCACAACTAGATGGAAGCAGAAGTAAGGATGCTGGGACCAGTTGCTTGCTCAAAGCTGCATTTCAGTCATAAACGTAATTAATGTCATGTAAACATGGGATTCTTTTAAAATGGTGAAGTTGGTATGTTAAAGCATCTTGAGATCACTTGAAAACAGATAAAATAATTCTGCTATGATTATTGTTATAAATAAAAAAAAGTAACTTCCTTGCAAACTTGGATGGAATAAGTCTTATGAGCATAACTTTTTTTTTGATTGCTGATGCTTTAAAATGTGTTTTATCCCTGTGCATCCCAAAACAAGTAAAATGATACAGATATTATCCTATTTGTGCCATGTATGGTGAAAAATAGTCTGCCTTGCTACCTGACTGTAGTCCTTTTCTCTTGCCCCGATGACCTCTGGGTGTGGATGTGATGTGCTTGTTGCCCTCAGTGAACTGCTCTTGTTGTTAGACGTCAAGAGCTAGAATAATCCTCCAGTATGACAGTAGTACAGGTCTTGGCCGTGGAAGCAGGCAAAATTCCTCTCTACTCTGTCCCAACAGAGTTTTGTAAGAAACACTTTAGCCTGAGGGGAGTAAATTGCGTACTTGAAAAAAGATACCGTAATATGAACCAGCTAGCATCCAAGTCCAAGGGCACTATCACACATGTCTGTTGGCTACGTAGAGTGCATTGTTCTGAAATAACTCCAGTGGTGTTTGATCTCAAAATTTTGTTGGAAATTTTTTTACAGCACCAAGTTTTGCTGAAAAATGCTGGTTTAAGTCCAGAGTCTGTAGTCTGAAACATCTGTGGTGGCCTTTTTCCAAGCTCAGGGTAGGAATTCAAGAGATACCTTTGTCTGTGGCAGTGATGAATTTGGCCCTGGGATAGTGAGGCCACAGGGTTCCCAGCTGTGAAACAGAATGTCCGATGGGTTGACCTGGGGACCAGAGACTCCAGGGTTCCCCGTGGCCACTTGTCTGAACCTGCTGCATCAACCTCCTCTTGGTGTCAGCAGAAACACTGAAAAGAATATTGGTTTCAAGTGCTGCCAGAGATTTCAGAAGGTTGGTTTTGGTCTATTTTGGGCAGACCCCTTGTAAAAATAAGATAACACTTGGTATAAACTCCAAAAATGTTTTTTTTGATATAACTCTGACTGTTGTACTTATGGTGCCGTGTTGAAACTAGAGAGACCAGTGACACAAGACAGCCAACTACCATTGACAAAGCCAACCAGATCTTTGTGTTAGTACCTGGTTGCAAATGTGTATGCTTGTGATGCCCTGCAGCAGCGCTAGGGAGAGGCGATCCGAGTCCAGGTCCTCCCCTTGCAAAGACTGCAGAGCTACTTTGGGGGTGGAGAGAAGGTTTTTGTTTCTTACTGATTATTTGTCGTGGAGTTATTATTTTTTCATGTGAGAGAATTATAGTGGGGGAAAATGGTGATTTTGGGGAAGAAAATTGGGAATGATTTATTTTACTATGGTGAAACGCTTCTAATTGCTTTTCTGTTGCAGAGGTCTGGCATCTCTGCTGCAGCATAGATATGTAGTGCTGGAGGGGACTGATGCTGGCCTCTGAGATGGTCCTTAATTTGAGGAAAAATCCATCACAACTTGGCTGAGCTCTGAAGTCTTCTTGAAGATGCTCTGATAGAGACTATTCATTTGTCTGTTTCATTTTCTCCAGCTAAGATTTCCCTGAGCAAGCTTTGCCTTGGGCTTGCGGGGTAAGTTGAACTTTACCTTTTTCCTAGGTTCAGAGAGTGGAGTAGTGCAGAGCAAGGGAAGAGAAAGCCGGAGATGCTCCTTGGCACAGCGATGTTTGGCAAGAATGAGCTGTGAGCCGGAACAGTGTCACAGGGAGGGATCGTTCCAGGCAGGGAGTTCGGGACAGTGCCCCAAGCAAATTGGAGGACTGGGGTGGCACCTCTTAATTTTGGTGTTCCTTAGCTTTTAAACTCCTGCATCGCACCTGGATATCTTACTGATGTAACTCTGCTTGCACTTAGTAAGTAGTTCTGTTACCTGCTGTTACTTTGGAATAGCAGTATTTTCCATGTCCCTGTGTTATCCAGTTGCTACGCAACAGGGTGTGGGTATCACATTGCATTTTCAACCAATGTTTGTAGATAACATGGGTTTTTGCCAAAGAAAATTAGCAGTGTGAATTGAACTCTAAAGTGGCCTTCCGAAACATGATATTTTAAATGAATAGAAAATCAGATAAGCTGGGAGGAAAGCTTCCTTCTGGTTGAGCTTAGGACATAGACTACTTTTTATGTAATAGTACTCATTATAAATAAGTATTTTCACTTGGAAATTATTATTAGGACCAAGCAGCCTCGGAGCACCGGTCTGTGATAGACTATAGCACAGTACACATTAATGTGCTGCTGATCAAAGAACTTGTGAGAATTTCGACTGGATTATGCATTTGCTGGTACTGGTGCATCTGTGTGACAGCTGGAATCAGTGCTGACCAGTTGGGCTTTCCCACTGTTTTATGGTACTTCACTAATCATAGGTAATTGTAGCGGTGCTTAAACTTGAAGCGAGCCTATTTAGCTGAAGTGTAGTACTTTCCACTAGTTAAGCTGCTGTGACTTCACTTCTTACGGAAAAACTCCATTTCATGCTTTGTTACAATAGGAATTATAATAGTTTTGCTTATGGGTAATGTGGGTGGTGTGTTTTCAATGAAAGGAAAATTACTTTCAT
Source organism: Cariama cristata (assembly GCF_000690535.1). NCBI lineage: Eukaryota > Metazoa > Chordata > Aves > Cariamiformes > Cariamidae > Cariama > Cariama cristata. Next base: position 9,689 of record NW_009596335.1, read on the forward strand.
AGTTGGAGACCACAGGACTTTTGTAAGGGAAGGTCTTGAAGGTTTGTATGTAAAAGCAATGTATTCCTCCTTTTTGTTACAAGGCTAGGCCTTCCTCCATGATACTTGGTGCTTACTCTTCAAGCAGAGGGGTTGAATATTCAGTGATGTTGAGCATGGAGGAGGTGGAAAAGCACGGAGAGGAGAGGTTCTTCGCATCTGGGTGTTGTGTCAACTGAAAATGACTTTTAGTGAATGACTCGTAGTAACCTCCTGTTCTTCCTGAGTTCATTGTCATTCCGGAGACTTGTCTAATCCCTCCCCTCCAGTTCTGTTCTCAGCTTTCTGAAACTTGTTTTCAAAGTTTTTTCATGCTGGACAACCAGAGACAACAGATTTAACCTGATCATTGTTTTTTTCCATACTGAGCTCGGTATTACTTCCCTCCAGGGCAGGCCGGGCGATTGTAGGCCCTTTACTCAGCATCAGTTCAAATCTGTTGATGTGTAGATAGATGTGTCAGGACTAAGGGGGGGTGGGTGGCTGTGAGGTGTGGGGTAAGGTCTGTTAGGAAAGGTGGTCTGCTGCTGCTTGTTGAATCTTGGCTGGTGGCAAGGAGGAGCTTGCTGGGACTTCTCCTAGCACAGCACTTGACAACCTGTTGGGCTTGATGTGCCTCTGGGGTCCTACTGACAGAAGATATGCTCGTTTTCCTCACCACGGAGCTGCTGGTGTGATGGGGCGCAAAGAACCCTTAATCACCCTCAGGGAAGCGGAGCTGAAGGTGTGCAAGGATGCTCCTGTTTGCAGGCGCTGTCTTTGGTCCCCTCTTCTGGGGTCTCCAGCCTTTTCTGGGAAAGGGGTTACTCGATGCTGTATCTTCCTTCTTTGTCTTTTCCAAAAAGTATGATTAGGGATGCTGGGGTTGGGGTGGGGAGCCATGGCAGTTTGGGCTTCTCTTACCCTTTCTCATCTAATTTTGTGAATATTTTTACTTACTAGTTCTAGTATGGCTTTTTAGCAGTGGTGATGATAGTTAAAGGGTGAGAGTCACAAGTGTGGCATTACTGCTTCTGGCTGCTGAACAGCAAGTGACCACTGAATCCTCCTAACTACAGCTTCGCTGCTTGACAGGACCGTAAACAACCTTGGAGAATTTGGGGGTCAGTTTTTATAATGCTGCATCACCACCTCACCTGGAAGGCTATTCTGAAAACTAGAAGGCAACTGAGAGAGACTAACATCTGACTCAGGGACTGATTCCACCTTCCCTTAACGCTTGAAACAGATTTTTATCTTTCAGGCAAAGTGCTGGAGAAGGGAAACCAGCATATTTAGTCCTATTTTGCACTGGTCCATGTCAGCGTTCAGGGTGGAATACCTTGTGATCTCTCTCCCCGCATTGCACTTAGATGTTGAAGAGGCATGTTTCTGTTTCAATTCCTAGCATAAGGGAACTCCTTGAAATGGGAAGAAAATCTAAATCTACTGTGTGCTTCCTAACCGGCTCTATATCAAACTGGAATTCATGTTGGCAGAGAATGGCAAGAGAGGTTTTGTTAAGTGGTGGACGGTTGCACCCCTCAGAAACAAACATAAATTGAAAACATAATAATCAAAGCTGATTTAAAAGAAATCTTACAGTTTTATTATAAGATGAGGCAAATTTCTCACTCTGCTTTCTGTTGAGTAATCACAGTGCAATTGCAATGGTATTTCAAACAAAATTTTCAAGGCTGAGGGATCTCCTTATAACAGGCTGTCCTTATAGGAAAAGTGATGTGCCAGCTCATTAGAAACTCAAATTATCTCTTCTCAAAGTGGCTGTGCTAATTCACTGTTTTCACTAGGACATACGTTCTCGCCCAGCCTCAGCTGAGAGTTTCTCAGCTTTCCTGTCTTTGGTTGCTCTTAGTGTGGTGCTCGGGCTACAGATCAGTGACAGCCAACAGCTATTCTGGAGACCTGTGTCTCTGTATTTTTTTATTTTGAAGGTAATAATTGTTCCTCGGTCCCTGCTGAAAGAGAAACTTTCAGATTTTTGTGAATAGTGGACAAAAAAAACCCCATTAATATGAGGGCCAGGGAACCTTTTAAAGAGAGCATATGCCAGCCTTACTCTACTTCATGCTGTTTTCAACGTGTGTGTAATAACAAGCTGAATTATATCATTTAGGATGTGTGTGGAGTTTTGCCTATTTGATATTTTTTAAAGATGCTTAGGTTTATTTTTTTACCATAAAAATCTTGATGTATTTGATGTGAAATGGAACTGAAGGATAATCAGTATTCTTACCTACAAAGGCAAAATGCAGGTGTGAACTTAACCCTGTCAGCCAGCCACAGGAGTCGTCTCTCTAGGAAAATAAATAGTTTCAGGCACAAAATGCCCAGGAACTGTTTTCTGTTCTACTGTACAAGTCCCAGTGGACATTTGCTAACATCATCTACCTGATTAAGAGTAACTTAATTAGTAGATATGAATTAGTAAATATTTTACTGACTGGCTGTTGGAGTGAAGATGCTCGGCTGTTCTGCAGGACTCGGTGATGCTTGGTCTGTCAGAGGGCATCAGCAGAGCTTGTTTGAATAAAGACAGAAGTGGTGTGGGACCTCGGGAATTTTGTGGCCTGGCTTCTCATCCAACCCATTAACATGGTCCATGCTGTTAAATTGTGATAGCTGAACAGTTTATCCTCTGAAGTTAGGAGGAAGATGAAGAAAAATACTCTCATTTCAGACTTTGCCAGGAGCCTTTATAAGGAATACGTTTTAAGTCTCCCAATGCAGTGTTTAAAGAAATTTGAAGGGGAAAACCAGTTTTAACAGGAATTAAATAGAGCGGTTGGGTGTTAAAAGCAGCAGATATTGTCTGCCTAAAGTCATCTGGATGTACTGACGTCACCAAAACACAAATGCAACAGAAAAGCCATTCTTCAGTTCTGGGATAAAAACATTTCATAAACTGACTGGCACTGTTGACTTTAGCGAGAAATTTGTTTTTTGAAAGGGGGGGAAACTTTCCAATAGCCCTCGCTAACAGTTATTAGATGAAAATAAGCTTCAGACACTGCACAGTTGTAGTCCTGCCCAACCGTCCTTGGTATCTCAGGTTGTTCGTTGCTGCTCTGCTGAAGTTCCCATCAGATGCTCTGGTGTTTCTGGATCAAAGAGGTGGTGGTAACCACTGGAATTTCTAAATTTAGCTTTGCTCAGAAGATCTTAGGTAAATTAGAAAGTGGCCGTCAGACAGTGCTGCTTTTTCTGCCTGAAGCTAAAACCACTTAGCTGCTAACACAGCCTAAAGCTGTCACGAGTGCTGTAGTGATCATGGGTGTATCAGTCCGGGTTTGTCTGTTTTTCCCACAGAGGATGCTTGTGTTCTTGTACCCCCAAACTAAATCTTTTTTTTTTTTTTTTTTATTGCCAGCTGAAGCAGTTGGGAGTTGAGCTGGTGGTTGCTGCTGTGAGTGTATGGTGACTTCTATATGGTGATTGGGGGTTCAGAGGGGTAAATGAATTCAGGGCTTGCTAATGCTATTCACATGTAGTCTGCTTTTTTGATCTGTTTTAGGGATTGGAAGACTCCCCTCTGGAAAAAAGGGGGAGGAATGGGGGAAGAAAAATCCAACAATTTAATACGTTTCCATGTTCCTGTGTGCCTTTCCCCACATCCTAAACATGAAAAATATCAGTACGTTTCCCTTTGGCCCTGGGGGAAGAAAAAAAGGAGTCTCCAGCTGGAATTCATGAAACTTTGTTGAACAAATGAGCGGTGTCATGGGTTTGTGGCGATCTCGCTAGAGCACGAGTGGTGTGCTGAGAGTGAACAGCCGTTTCATGCACACTTAAACTGTCCTGAACCAGTACCCTCCCCAATAATTCTTCATCCTTTCCATGTGGGAGAGAAGCACAGAACAAACCGTTTAAAGAGGAGAGTTAGAAATCAAAAGGTGTATTTTATCCCTTGTAAAAAGAAGGCACTGCTTTTCTTCTTGCTTTTAATATTGCCTGGAATAATGCATAGATGTTATTTCCAAGATGCTTTTTAAGCAGGGGGTCAGCAAGTGGCTACAGGTTTCATGATCCCGTGGTCCTGTGCCTGGCAGTGATGCTGTTTCAGAGGAATGTGTTTTTCCCCTCCTAAACTTCTACTTAAAAGAATTGCCCAATTCTTTAAAAAAAAAAGAAAAGTGCAGTCTGGAGGGGAGGAAGAGATGAAAGTGTTTCTTCCCAACCACAGTGCTTGCATGGCAGAGAAGCCTCAGCAGGTCGAGCACATCCAGCTACTCGGTAGTGAAGAGTCTCTCCCCTCTGGTCTTAATCCTGGGACCAGGGTACCTGTCTTCTGGGTCTCTTTTCTCCACCCCAGCAATGAGATGCACTTAATGCACCTTGAGTGTGTTTTGCAAGGCCACTGAGCCAAAGTTTTGGCATGGCCATAATGCTCGTGTCTCTCCCTAGTGCTGGGGCTCAGCTCCTCTAGAACCATGACTCTGCTCATCTGATTCTCTTGCTCCTGAAAATGGCCCAGAGTGTTTTATTTTTTCCCCTGAAGTTGACTTCTGACTGTTGCCAATGAATTCTTCTCCAATGAAAAAAAAAACCCAATAAAGTAAATAAGGGAAGGGCTAATGTTCTGCATCCATGTCTACTCATTGAAACTGCTCTCAGCTCAGCGTGACTCTACTGATAGGGAATAAGAGTTGTTGACCAAGAGATGTGGAGTTGTTTCCTTTCCCTTTCGGGCAGGGACACTGAGCACTGGCTGGTTTGTGCCTATGTTTTTCTGAAGTAGATGTCCTGAAACTGTTTCTGTGCTTAGCGAGGCCCTTTTGTGCTGTGGTTACCAAGGACAGTGTCTGACCCCTGTTTGGTTCTGCTTAGTGTGCTTACTGCCCTGTTTCTCTTGAAATTATCAAAGTTATTTTAGCTATCTCCCCACTTGTGTTTCCTTTTCTCAGTAAGTGAGAGGGAAGTTGGTATCTTAATTTTCACTGGAAATGGGTTCCCTTCCTGGCATTTGTGTAGTTGGTGGTATTAATAAAATATATGTATATGGTCTCGAAATTCAGAGAACAAGAGAAAAACATCTTGTGCAGGTTTCTACGTTTAGTAACTGAAGCACTTCTTCGCAAACAGCTCTGACTCTTGGGTTTGCTGTTTTTAAGGTGTTGAATTCATTACAAGAATAATACAGGCATGCCTCTGCCTTCTCCGCAGAAGCACGCGTTGCCCATGCAGTCTGCAAGCTGAGGGTCCGGGGACCTGCTGTGCTCGTATGGCACCAAGGGTGGTACCAGCACCGAGCAGCCCGTGATGCCTTCAGGTCAGGCAGCTTCTCCTGAGCCCTGGATGCTCTGGAAGAGCCGTCGAGGTGAATTCTTTCCCGAGTCCTCTCCATATGCACAGGAAAGGGAGTCTGCGTGTGCCGAGCAGGCGGTAACCTGGAAGCGAGGCCAGCAGATCACGGCACGCTGCATTCCTCCAGCTACTCCCCGTGGGTGCTGTGCAAGATGATGGATATTTCAGCATCTTTGTTCTTTGTTTTCCTTCTAACACTGGCGGAGTTTAAATCACTGGAAGAGAGGGCTTGACACTTCTCCAGTTACACAAACAAGTGGTACTGCACTAGCTAAAGCTGAACAGCATGTTTTCGGGAGAAGTGAGCGGAGACCTCAAATGCCATTATTTGGGAAAGGTCTTTCTCTAAGTCATGGCTGTGACATGGGCGTTAAGCTTGTAGGTATTGCAAAAATTGGGATGTTACTGCAGAGCCTGGGATGCTTTCCAGTAACAGCCTAACGAGGAGCTTATCGCCGTATAGTGTTTGGGCCTAGATCCTGAATAAAATATACTGTGTGTTGTCAGACACTTAACTAAAAGAAAATAGAAGATGTTGGCTTACCTTTTAACTTCTGCTGGTTCTTTCTCTTAAAATAATAATTCTCAGGGAAATATTAATTTGTTCCAGCTTCCATGGAACAACCCCTCATCCCCCAAACCTCAACGAGGAAAAATACGACTGCGTAGGTGCAGCTTCACCAAAGCAGGAGGTATCAAGTTGCACATTAATTTCTGATTCTCAGCAGTAGCATGTGGATTTAGAGAAATCCAAGCTGTGGTATCAAAGGTGCTCTCCTGTACACCTAGGAACAACTGTGCTTGTGGCTGCTATTGAGTAGTTGTGGTCTGAAGGTTGGAACTTGGGACTTTCATCCTTGGCATGCCCAAGGACTCACTGTATGTCTTTGGGCAGGGCGTTCTACCTTTCTCTTTGTTTCTTATCCCCCCAAAAAAGGTATTTCCCCTCTTAGGGTGCTTGTGAACCTTAGCTGCTCTTCTCTGAAAGTTAGTTTGCTCAAAGTCTGTGGGATTCTTTGATATGCCATGAGATGTCTCTTGCCTGATCCTTCGTATTTTCTTCAACATGGTTCAGATCATCATCTGATGATTGTGGAGTTCCTAAAATGTGATTGTGAGGATGAAGCCCTGAGTTTATCTTTGGTCCGGTGAGCTGCAGCAATTGACTGACTGTGTTCCTGAGCTTGTCCCAAATCTGACCAAATATTTGCTGGTTTGGTGAGGAGAGAATCAGCAGAACATGGGGCAAATGACAAATGTGTTTGGAGCTACCATGGCAGTTGGAGTCACTGCACCTGGATACAGCTTGGTGAAAAAAAATCTCTTTATTTTCAGATTCTTGTTCCAGAAGAATGAATTTGAGGAGAAATAGGGCCAGAGAAGAAGTGAAGGCTATGGAGGTGGATGGAATAGCATAGAGAGAGGCTCAGATGTTTCGGTTGTATAGTCTGGCCAGATGTGGATGGATAGGAGATACAGTTTGCTTTCTGTTCCTCACTTGGGAGTAAAATACCAGGGAGGGAATAAAACTATTGAAGCTGAAGAAGAATATTGGTCTAAGAAAAAATGGGAATAAATTGACCATAAATAGGACAGACAAGAAAATTACTAGTTTGTTTGTGGGTTTGTTTTTGTTTTGTTTTGTTTTTTTTTTAACTGGGAGATAGGAAGTTGCAGAATAGCTTCCAGGAGAAGAAATGGGCAAAAAATTTATCTGGTTTTAAGGTGGAGTTCAGTTCACTAAAGAATTTGTGACTTCGTAGGAAGGGAGCTGGCCTGTATCTACAAGTTTTTCTAGGGTTTCTGTCTGAGAATATGTGCTGCTACTTCATGCTAAACCATGTTTAAAACTTATTTTTTTAAATGTATAATGGAATAACAATGAAAAACCAGCTGTATTTTGGGTCTATAAAGTGGCAAAAACAAGTATCGATCATTTTAATTCTTTCATTTTATCAAAAAAAAAATATTTTAAAAAGGCCACTGGATTGTGTAATGCATAAAGATGCATCCAGAGAAAAAACCTGCAGTCCAGGCAGCCTTGAAGAAATCTGTACAGTCTCATTACAAGCACTGGGGGGAGTGAAGGAGATTACCATTAATAATTTTAAACCTACATGAGCACGCATTATGCTGCTAATTTTTTCCTGCTGCTGAATTAATGTCAATGTTGAAAGTATAAACAATTCCCTGAATGAAATTTTGTTTGGTTTGCCTTGTCCCACAGATTAACAAATCTGATTACTGCATTTAAATTTAATACCCCAAAAGTTCCCTAAATGAATGATTCACTGTGAGGCCATGAGCAGATGTGTAATTATCTATGAAAACTAATGAATCATGTCGTTAGGATATTTTTCCTTGCAGCTGTCTCCAATTAATACGTCCGTCAATTCAGAGAGTAACAACGTTGTAATCCCAGTGTATAGGTACCGCCGTATCGCTGTTCTCCATCAGTCTCTTCAACAGTCGCACTGAGTAATGAATTCTCTGTCGCTTTTTTTGTTGTATTTTTGGAAATGAGAGGCAATGAGAATGTGTTTTGAAAATATTCAGGTGATGAAGTGGTATTTGATTTGACTGCATCCCTTTCACATTTCCCTAAACAGGAAAGCCTTTACAGAAATCAGTTTTGGTGAGGATTTAAAGCTTTTCCGTGCTAATTTTGTCTGTCAATATTCTTAGCTGGGATCAGGGTGTTCACATGGGAGGCTTTTGCTGAGCAGCTCTTTTCCCGTGTAAATCAAGTCCTAGTTTGCTCAGGGTGGTACTTCGGTGCCTACACAAGTGGATAAAGTTTTTCCACTTTCCCGTTAAGTGGCGGAAGATGTTGAGTCTTTAACAAATAGCTCAAATATCCTGTAAACAGCTGAATGAAGGGAGTTAAGGAAGTATTAAAGGAGACTTCCAAATGCCGGGGGAGGAGGGACTTTCTCTTGCTCGAGTTTTACTGATTTGGTACCCAAGTGGCCCTGCATCAGCTGGTCCTCCTTGCCTCTCCAACAAGTCAATCTGCTCTAGAATTATTTTCGTGTTAATGATTTTATCTATCAATAACTTCAGTTTTCCCAGGGTGGGTTAACGTAAGAGAAGGGCGCTGTGAAGAACGAAGGTGTGTAACATCAGTGAGTTGGTCTCTGTTGATTTTCTTGGGTGCTGCCGTCGGGCTGTGTCCGACAAACCAAAGGGTGCGCAGCCTTTGGTGTTGGTGGTGGTGCTGGAAATGTCTTTGAATTTAACTGTGTAGTCGGTGGGGAGCTGAGAGCTGCTGAAAATTGTCTGGAAATAAACTCAATGGGCAGTTCACCATGGGGCAGAATATCGAACTTAGAGCGAAGGTACCTGGAAGGCGGGATGTGGTTCAGATTTCCAGGCTGCAGGGTTAATGTGGACAAAACCCACGGCTGCAAGACATCTTTTCCCACGACGTGGTCCCTGATCAGAGTTGAGAGATGCCTGCGGGACGTGAAAAGCTGTGTTACGGTGTCTTGGTTGAAGACCTGAGCAGGAGGAGAGTAGTTGTGCGTGCCCCACTCTCCTAACCTGCGGAAAGGGAATAGCAGCCTTTATACGTGAGCTTTTGCCAGCTGACCGTATCCCAGGGAGGATATTTATTGTCGCAGGGAGTCTGACTCATTTGAAGTGGTTACCCCTGCTAGAGAAGAACTCGCTGGTTCCTTGTACAAATTGATCTCCTGCTGGGAATCGAGTCGTTCCACCTCAGGCTCACAATAACATTGACTCTTTTCCGCATTGTTTGACTGCTAGGGACATATTGATACGATCTCCTACAAGGAGAGGCTTGGTTAAAATGAGGATTAAGAGGGGAAACCGAGCAGATTGCAAGGTATTAACAACTTGTTCACATTCCTGGGGCAGTAGGAAGAAAAAAAAAAAAAGAAAGAAAGAAGTCAGACTGCTATGATTTCAGGAGTATGTTTGCTTTGTGATCCCGAAGCCTGCTCGGTGCTGCTGGAGAGGCACGGTCCACAGCGAAGCGCTGGGCTGCAGGGATGGTATTTAAGGTATGAAGCATCTGTCAGGCTGTTGATTTCTGAACACCTGTAATTGCAATTAGCAGCAATAAAACAAAAAGTCACCAGGCTGGATAAAAGAAAAAGAGGAGGGAAAAAGTTAGAGGGAATCTAACTGATGGAGTGGAGAGGTGAATGTGCTGTGTGTCCTCTCCCTTAGTATGAGGGTCGTTGTACAAATACCGGAGTTAATTTTCAATCTGTCTTGGTGATCAAAGCCAGGCAATACGGGATTTTCCTGTGGACTTAGTGGGACTTCCTATAAAAGGACTGCGTAACGTTTGTTTATGAAAATGCAAACCTACGGAATCACAAAGAGCAGGAGTTTACGAAGGAGCAGCAATTTTTGCTTTTCCCAGTGAGAGTGCGATCGAACATACATGTACGGTGTGACCTCAAAAATAACTTTAGTCACCGTGTACAGAAAGTAAGACGGTTTGTTGTACCACCTGTACTGCACTGTGTTCTCTTAGCTATTTTAATAGCTAATTAATCTTGATTTGCTTGGATTTAAGAGGGTTTTTTTCTCTTTTGGCACATATGTGCAACCTATTATATCATAAATCCCACACATTTCAGCAAATGTCATCCTGATTGTTCCCTACAGCACAGCATACTACTAGTAAAACATCCAAGGTCAGGAACTTGGATTCTTTAACCACTGTATTCGAGGAAGCCAATTTATTGTTCTGTCGCAGCAGAAAAGGGTAATTTCTTTTGGACCTATATCATATTGGCAGCCAATCTAGAGAGGTCAAAATTGCTTTAGCGCTGTAAGTTTTGTGGGTGCATTAATCTGTCTTAATAAATTAACTGTTGCACCCCACTGATGCCAGCCCAGGGCATTTCTGAGTGTTTAGTGCTTTTATGTTCGTTGAGAAGCATGAATTATTTTGGTGCACGCGGTGTTTGACCTGTGTCTCGTATCCTAAAATCGATAAAAGTATTCTTTGTACTTTTTACTTCTGTCTGTTAGAGGGTTTAAAGCGGTTTGCCTGGGGCTGAAGGAAGTGACCTTCGTATCAAATAATCCTGACTTGGCGAGTTGGGGTTTTGGGTGGCTTTCTTGTGGCTATTTGTGCTGTGAAAGCTGAATAAAAATTTGCGACTTAAAGTCTTAAAAAGTGAATTAGGTATGTGTTGACTCGAAAGAGCCATTAGCGTATCCTCAGTGTGGGATGTTTCTTGGTTTTGATTGCTGCTTAATGTATAGCTATTACACAGTGTCTGACCTCTTCCCTGCGTTGTTTTGGTGGGCCTGTGAATGAGCTGTCAGAATGATAATGTGAATTAAAACATCTTGCATAAGAGAATGACTTCCCTGCTCTTTTCCAAAAGGGGGAAAAAAATTAAAAAAGAAAAAAAAAAAAGACTCCTCTCTTAATTTGCCATCTCTCTAATACTTTTATTACCTGTTTCCTCTGGCTTTATTGTTAATATTTGGGCAGGGAGATGTGGAGGTGCTGTGACTACCCTGGTAACTTCTAGGCAGCGTCATGGAAGAGTTGGCTTTTTTTGTAAGGCACCTTTAAGCCCACAATAGCTAAATGTTTCCTGTGATGGTCATACCCTTCCTAGGTAAAACTGAGCTTATTTTAAATGGCTTGTTAAGATTATTGGGTGGCTAAACTAAAACTGTTGTAGATATTCCAGTTCTCAAATCTCTCCTGAGTTATAAGCTTAGAAGCTTTTTATTTCCTTTTTTCAGAAAACTTTGGAGTGTTTTCTTCCTCATAGTCTGTATTGGGTTTTTTGATTACTTACTGCTGATAGATAGGCTTGGCTTTATAATCGAGAATTGCTGTTTTCAGTCCTCCCAATAAGCTCCTGCGAAGCGCTATGTCCTGCAAAGCTGAGTTCTGCAACATAACGCCTTGTCGCAGCGACTATTTTACAGCCTATCCCTTTCATAAATGGAGTCGGCTTGTGGTTATGTTGTCAGCTTGACACTGCCATGGCAGTGATTTGTTAAAACTTCTTAAAACACCCCTGTGAGCGGAGCAGACAAAAGGGAGGCATGGGCAGGACCTCCCATAACTAATTGGGGATTTGAGAGGAGGTTCAGTTGATAGAGGGGCCAAACTTGGGCATTGCAGATGCTAGAAACTAGAGACGTGTGTTTGGCATCAAGGTCATGATGCATGTGTAATAGAGGTGCTTGTATAATATAAATTTTCTATTGCAAAATAGACTTTGGAATGCTTGGTATACTTTTTTTCTACAGCGAACTCTAGTGCAAGACAGGAATCTTAACGGAGGAGGGACAGAGAAGACCCTAATGGTATGATCTCTTGTGAGCTTAGTATTGCTGCAAATACAAGATTAATGGAACTTAAATGGCACAAGCATAGGCAGAGCACTAGTTCTCTGCGGGGCCCTGGCAGGAGGTCTGCAGCTGCTCTGGGAAACCTATTACATCACGGGTTTTATTGAAAGTGTGATAGGCATGCACAGCGTTCTGCAGAAATTTTGGAAGCTGACATGGATGCATCAGTCCTCAAAGTACGTGACCCAGTATTACAGACCCGCATCGATGTCCTTGGCCTCAATAAGCCTAGGAGGCAGAAGGTAATCCAGGCAACAAGACCGATTTAATCTTGAGTGGGTCTGTGCTGGGATCAGAGAATAAAGTGCCATCAACTCCTTTCCTGGTCTGGACAAGTGCTAAATTCTGTTAGTGTCCTAAATTCATGGGGCCTGACTCCCGCTAGCGATGGGAGATCTGAGGCAAAGGGACATATAGTAGGTACAGGTGAATTGAACAAGAAACTGTAACAAGTATACAAAAATACTCCATTAAAAACAAAATAAAAGAAAAAAGGCTTATGAAGAGAGGAAAAAAGATTTATCAGTTTGGAGTGATGGGCTCAGTTTCACTCAGATGAACCCCAGAATTTAGGTGATAAAAGTGGCTGGGGCTGTGTCCTCACAGCAGCTGCGCTGAGGTTTGGTGGGTCTGGAGGAGAAGCTGTGGCTGGTGGGAGGGCACAGTGCAACCCAAGCGCAGCACACTCTTGGCTTTCTTGTGCTGTCGAGGTTTTTTTAAACTCTGCTCCTATTTTGTTATCATTCTCTAGACATCACCCTGGAAAAGCAAGGTGCTGTGCAGCATGTCTTGTTTTTGGTAGGTGGTTACCATAAAGAGAAGACACAAAGTGAGCTCTGCTCTCTTCCTCCAAACCTTTCTCACGAGGAGCCGTTGAGGGGTGGAAGCTGCGTGCCTTTGATGCCATCTTGATGCAATGGAGTGCATCTCTGTGGCTTGCAGCTCCTCGCCGTCTTCCAGCCACTGTTCAGACCTCCCTCTTAGCTGTAACTCCCCTCTACCTGCTCTTTCATACCTGAATGCCAGCACTTTATGATAGAAAACTGACAGCTTTGAAAACTCCTTCTTGTTTTGCCTTGCAGAACAGCACCAGGGATGCATCTTTGGAGGTGGGGTCCTCACCCCCCCCCAAGGCAGCTCTACAGGGCAGCCCAGCTGCAGCTATTGAACTCAGCACCTTGGTCTTCCTCGTCCGGGGGCCTGTTGGTGGGTAACCACCCTCAACTGAAATCTGTTCATGTCTGATAGCTCAGGCCGGTCTCGCAGCAAGGAGCTCTTGAGAAACTATTTATCATTCTGCGGCTGGAGGTTTAGTCCCTGTGCAGTCCGAGCTGCGTGCTTTCCCCGGCCCTCCGCTAACGCCGCGCGGGGCA
>NW_009596335.1:22795-40299 GCF_000690535.1 Cariama cristata
TTGGAGTCCGCCCTGCTAAGCTTCAGGGAAGTCCCCAGCTCTGAATGAAAGCATCAGTTTGATTTAGCTGTGTTACACTTGGAGTTAGTGCTGTTGCCTGCTCTTCCCCAATTAATTAATCTGAATAGCGAAGTCATTTCACCTGGTTCCTGCTTAGCGGGGCTGTACTGGTGGCAGAAGGGAGAGTAACTGGTAGGCTGGGATGCTGGAAATCAGTGCTTCTGGTCACGTAAGTCAGTCTTTTTGCAGCACAGGCACATGCGGACCAGACATCTCGAGTGAATCGCTTAGTGTTGCTGTGATGCTGTTTTAACGCACTTTTTTTTGTGCTTGAGTGCATAAATGACAAAACGTACCAGGAAGAGAACTGTGCAGAACAAATCGCTCTGAATGCCAGCTTTTTGAAAGTGGGGTGTTCCTCTGCCTTCCCTTTGTGCCCCCTGGTTTGGGTACATCCTGAAGGGACACTTCTTGTAAGCTTCTGATCACTCTTGTTAACTTGCCTAGGGCTATAACTTTAACAATTTGCATGTGACAAAGATTAATTTATGGGAACTCACTATCCTAAAACTAAGAATCTCATAATTGAATTTGAGGATCTTCCCTTGGCTTTTGATGTATAGCAGAAGATAAAGACACATTGCTAGTGGTCTCCAAATAATACCATTATCATACTATAGCCAAGCAAATGCCATCCCTGCAGTACTCTTGCTAAAGCACTGTGACTGCAAATGAGAGATTTTGTGCTTATTTCTGTGCCTCAGTGGAGAAGAGTTGCTCCAGAGAATGGAGGGTTTGGGTGCAGGAATTGATCTGTAAGGAAAGCCGCTGTTGGGGCAGCAATGCTGCCAACCCTGCCCCTTTCTCTGGGCAATGCAAATTGTCCCAGAACTGATGACCAGAAAAGGAGTTATCTCCTGCTAGCGTTATGTTGTAATTATTGCCAGGGACTCGTGGTTTGGTTTTTTTCCTTCTAGATCAGTCCCAGTTTGGAGCAGCAGTAGTGGGCTCAGTTCTTGTCCTGTGCTCCATGTGACCTCCTTTATTATCCCCTTCCTGGGACTCCAACCTGCTCTGTTTGCTCCTGGGATGCTCTGTCCTTTTGTGGCCATGGCTAAAACAGAGATGGTGAGCACTAAGGGCAGTTTTCCTTTCAAATAAATTTCCTTTCAAATTCAGTGTTTGTCCACTGTCTGTTTTCTGCTGATGACATCCAAAGCAAGTACACAAAGATCTCTCCTATCCCTGTTTTCAATCAGGAAGCAAGGCAGAGACCAGCTAAGGAATAAAAACCACCTCAGATGAAACTTAATCTGTTTTTCAAGAACTCCCTCCCACTGAAATTGAGCTTTTTTTTTTTTTTTCCCCCCCTTTTATTTTTTTAACAGTCCTACCCTGAAAAGTCTCTCCTGGGATGTGTCTCATCCTCACTTAGCTATGTTGAGGGTTTGTCTTTTTCTGTTCTGAGTTTCTGGAAGCTCCGTGGTTTTCCCTGTTACGCATTTTTAATTCAAAATGCCCTAGTGAGCCTTTCCTTTTCCAAATCTCCATAGTACTCCATGGGGAAAAATTTAAGAAATAACATGTAAGCTTTAAATAATTTACTATGAGAGTAATTTAGTTTATACAGCAGTTCATAAACCTTTAGCTGGTAAAAATCAAAGTACCTTAATCTGAAAAGCAGATGGGGGGTTGTCAGGGTGAAGGCTTATAGAGTTTTAAAAGACAAATTGTTTAATTCCATCACTGGCTAGGAAAATAAATAGTTCTGCCACTCGATTGAAAACAGAAACATCTTAGAAGTGAGACTTTCTTAGCTTTCAAGCATTGTTCGTTCTACAACAAAGAAATCAAAAGAAGCTTGGTGGAAAGATGTGATGGAGTTCTAGTTTATGAGAAATGAAAGGCGGAAGCTTCTAAACCACATTTTACTATTCTTACTGAATTTTCAAGTGCTTTTCCTCCCCTCCTTTCAGGGGCTGACGCTCTGTGCAAGGCATCTGTTTCGTGTGAATCAGCGATGCATATGATGTCTGTAGGTCATTTCCTTCTATCAAGAGAGGTGGCAAGACTAGCCATAGTCTCTGCCTAAATACTAGAGCGGTAAGTGTGAGACGCTACTCTAAAATCCCACTTTTCAATACAGCGAAACTGTTTGCAGCAGATTGAAAGCTGGGAGCCATGCCTTGCCTGTGTAATGAAGGCTGCATTTGTACCCCCATAGTAATGCTACTCGCAGGCCAATCAGTAGTATCTAGCCAGCACATCCCCTCGCAAGTGATGGTCTTGCTTTAGTTGGGCTAATGGACTGATGAGATCACCTCTAATTTGTGTATCAAGCTGGTTTGTATCACATTGTTCAGATAAAAAAGAGGGAAGGAAAAAAACCCACACACAAAACAACAAAACCCTCTTTATTTTTTTTTTTTCCTTGCTGGACTTCAAAAGCTCGCATTATAAACAGTGTGCTCTGCCCTGTGAAAGCGACGGGTTTTTTTGCCCGGAGCCATTACCTCAGCCAATAAACATCAGAAAATGAGTGCTCATTTTGGTGTTTGGTTTTCATTTACTCCAGAATTATGACAGGCCGGTACAAGTAGCGTTGTTGGTCCATACAGGAGGAGATGGCTTGTGTGCTGAGCTCGCTCAGTCACTGATTTGGGGCTTTAATCTGCTCTTTGCATCCAGAGGTGCACACATCATTCTCCCTTGGCCAAGAGAATGAAGAAAACTTGAAGCAAGAAGGATACTTAGAGCATGGATGGATATTTTGCCAATTGTTTAAACACCTGCAGCCCTAAACCTCTAAGAATAAAGTTTCAAAGACCTCTGAGGGCATCTGTCTGGTTATTTGGGGCTAGATGGAGTGGAGATGCCCAAGCTTGTGTTAGTGAGCTTGAAACATGGAAACTCTGTGATGAAAACCAGTTTCATCAGCACTGCTTGGGGTGGATGCAGCTCCATGCGGGTGTGTGGGTGATGCTGTGGGCCTGATCTGTGGGTGGTGATGCCCAGCGTATGGCAGGATAGCAACCCTTATGTTGAGATCCTGAGGGTGATGTGAGCTGGTACTGTGAATTTTGTCCTACTGTGGTACTGACCTAGGACCAAGCAGATTTGGTTTGGCTGTAGGAGCTTCTGCGGGATGAGCTCTTGGATTGTTACACGGCCTTGTGTTGCCTTCCTCTTCTGCAAGGATGTTAAGCATTAAATCCCACTGGGTTATATGAGGTTATATGTGCCCTTCCTCTCAATGGCTTAAAATTTCAACTACAGTAGAGGGTGAGGAACTTACTGGAAGTGAGAATAACCAACTTCAAAAGGCATTTAAAGTTGCTGAACTCCACACATGACAGTGACAATGGCATCCAAGAAGCCAGACTGGACTTTTTGTAAGTCTGCTGAGGACAAGAAAAGAAATAAGAGAAATTCCTGTGCTTCTGTGAAGTTATTCTCAAAGAAGTCTTCTCTTGGAGGCTGCTGAAGCACCCTGAGAAAAGCAGCATCTTCAGTCTGGCTTGGACTGTGCTCTCTTTGGTTTTTGTGTTGCATGTTATAACACTGAAAGCAGAGCAGTTCAGCAGACAGCATGTTTAGGTAGCATCTCCAGGACATTCAAAGTTTGGAAAATAGGTGATAGTAGGAGAGGAAAGGGAAGCTGGTGAGCTGAAGGTTTTTTTCAGCCAAGATTTCAAAATGCTTGGGGTATTACCTAGGAGGAATGTGTTTCAGGCCGGCCATGTGTTCAGATGCTGGTAGGAGAAGGATGTCAGGCTTTGACAGGTGGGGTTTCAGTGCTCTGTTTAAGCCTCCTTGAGAAGGAACTGATGCCTTGTGATCACAGCTTGTGGTAGAAAATCAAAATGTCTGAACCAATCTGGGCGGTCAAGTTTGAGGTCAGGGAACCTGCCAGCTTGCCAGGCCATCCCTTTTCTTTTTGCCAGCATATTCGCTCTCGTCAACCTCCTCTTCTCTGTTTTTCTCCACATTTCTATCGCTGTTTCCAATCCCTTTGCTCTCTGTCTTGTGGCATGGTATGTGTGTGTGTATATATATATATGTGTATATATATATATATACACACACACACCTACCAGGTGGTACCTGGTGGCTCACCTATGTCATACAGGAAGCGTTAAACCTTGGCAATGACAAGTTTTTAAGCTGGACACTGAATACCACCACAAAGGTGATCATTGCTGGTGCAGACGTCCTAGCCTGCCTGAAGCTCGTCTGCCAGACCTGGAGGGCTTCCTTAAAGCTGCTTTGACTCTCGGTCGCAGTAGTGCAATGCTCTATAGGGGATATAGGAACATAACCCCGTGATGACGTTTGCGCTCTTTGGTCATATTCTTGTCTGTTGTTTATTGTCCTTTGCCTGTTGTAATGCTTTTCATCCTCTTTCAAGTGTTGACTTGAACTTTTGAATTGCTGCTTCTGGTCTGTAGACTGGAGCAGACAGTCTTCTAGTGGCTTATCCGGCTTTTTTTCCATTTAGAGACCTGTGCCAGGAATAAGCCACAGCTCTCTGCTGTTGTGGGTAGTGAACGGGGTATCTGCATGTGCTGGATGGCAGAGGTGTTGGGTTAACCAGTTTAATTATGCTGAGCACTTAATATCAAGTGGTGAAGGAGAAATGTGTTACTCTAACGAAAATATCTGTCACAGAACATGGTAGTGTGTCTTGTTTCAGCTTGACAAAAAACAGGTGAGCAGAATAGTCGGCTGCAGCTGGAATAGCTATTAACAAACATGCCTGGCTGCTAGAGTCTGCTTTCTGAGCTGTGAAACCTGGTAAGACTCGATCCACAGCCTTAATAAAAGGAATTTCCATACACAATTACTTCAGCTAGGTTTTAATCTTATAATAGTGTCTTTTGTTGAAAGGTCTGCAGGTAGAAGACACTGGGTAATCCTCGAGCACCTCCCAGAGAAGGGATGCACACAGTGTTGTCATGGCAGGATCACCTCCGGGGAAGGCAAGAGTTGAGTGTGGCGTGTGTTGTCTCTTCCCCCTGACCCCTCGCTTCCGATGCCCTCGGGAGCAATGGGACACAGATACGCATGTAGGTTTAACCTGAAGCTTACCGAGTCGGTGCACAGGAGGTGAAGAGTGGGAAAAGTTGGTAGGTAATACCACGAAATAGTGGAGGAAGCCATTCTGGTGGCCCAGGATGCTGTTAGCAGTAACGTGAGTAGATGATAACATGCTCCCACAGCATGTTTTTCCTTTGGGTATCAAGGTACAGGTATTATAGTACTTATATCATCGTACTCATCTTAGTTTGGAGCAAAACTTCTGTGTGTTTTCTTGTTCATTTAGGAACCAGACAGGAAAGACTCGATGTGGTTCTAGTAACTGTATATGTTAGCAAGCTGGCTACGTTACAGTTACGGTCCTTCTAGGATAAGGGTATTTTTTGGCAGACTTCATGCGGCAACAGAGTGTTGCGGTAATGCTGTTAATTCAACAGAAGAACTGGTTTGAGTTGATCACGAAGAGTGGTTGTCCAGTTTTGGGGAAAAAGTAAGAGGACTTGGCCATGTGTTCAGCAGCGAAGGTGAAGAGCTGAACTCATACTTGGTGTGGCTTCGATCAGTAGAGACACTGTCAGGGAACTAGAGCTGAAAAAATGAATAATCTTAAGAGCCCGACAGACAAAGCTCTGCATTATATGTTTGGTAGGAAGAGAGATTTAATAAAGTACTTTAGTATAAAGTATAAGAAGTAATTGAGTTAGACTGTAGAGTGTTTTGTGAAGTGAGTGCTGACAGAAGAGTTAACCAACCAGACCGTTGTTACTTAGACGTCTTCTGTGGATCAGCCAGTCCTTTCTTCCGAGCTACTCTAGAGCTGAATTAAGCCTCAAGTTGTTTTTTTCCAAAACTGCTTTCCCGCTAAAGGGAAAAAAAAATTAATAGCAAAAATGGAATTATTTTTAACAGCTAACTTATAAATCTAAAAATCTGAATAAATAAATGGTGCAATGATCAAAAAATGTTACATTAACACTTTTTTTATTACATTAGCTGAGACACTTCAGTAACATGCCGTTATCCTGGGGTGCTGGGGAGATTATGGTTTTTCTATTTTTATCAGTTTTACCGTTCTACACCCTTTTGCTGCTGGTTCCACTTTGCATCTGCATTGCTGGTGTTTGGATTTCTACTGAAGTCTGGCTGGAAGAATTTAATTCTTTGGAGCTTATCTTGTTGCTTTCGATCTTACTGCTTGTGTAGTTCATAGCCAGAAGAGAGCCATTAGAGGTGGCGGTCCAAGGGAATGAGGACCTTGGCTGCCTTGGAGTTCATGGGAACTGAGCATTCAGCTCTCAAGACATATTTGAAAACTGCAGTTTTCTGATCAAATTGGGGTGCTGGTTGTAGAAAATGATCTGCAAAATTCAGCTACGTAACTGGTGGTTGCTTGCAGTGGGCTCCTATGAGACTGTTTCAGATTAAAGCTGGATACAGAGATGCTGCTACAAGTCTGGGTTGGTTAGGTCAGGTTAGCTTGCCTCTGTCAGACAGCAGGATTCATTTTCAAAGTTGTCTTGGGGCTGCCCGCATTGTTTGGGCTTTTTATGTTGGCTTTCTTGCTGAACTGGGCTCGTAGTTAATGCTGAGCTGTGATTTCCATGACAAGTCCTCTTCTTGGAGATTTACAGCTCAGCTGCTTTAATTTGCCAGGCTAATGCTTTGGAATGCAGGTTGACAGTCCAGATGTGAAACCTTTCTCCTCAGAAAGAAAACAAAGGATTAAATGTGTTTTAAGAGGGTTTGAAAAAATAATTTAAGATTGAGGCCCAGAACCTAACATCTGAAGTCTTGAAATACTGCTGTTAGCTGGTGATGTGCAACTTCAAAATCTGGAGACTTGAAAGCGTGTCATCTTTGGCCAGGCTGCAGGTACCGTTTGGCTTTCAGCACGTCCGTTACTGCCCATATCAAATGCTTCATAAGATTTTACAAAATGTCAAATAATCAAATTATGCGTCTTCATGCAATTAGTGCCAGTTAAAGAACGGTTGGGGTATTGCTTCTGCTAAAAGATGTGTAGTGACGGGGGGATGACTGTGGATGCTCACTTGGAATTAACAGTGTTTCCCTGGTATTCATTGGTAAAGAGAGCAGCTCACGCTTTCTGATTTGACAAACTGACCCCACCCCCCCACCCCCCCCAATTTCATGAGGGGGCCAATAAATAGGATTATCCTTGTTCTCAGGGTGCGTGGAGGAAGGCCCAGGTGGTGCAGGTCTGCTGCAGCGGCCGTTCACCATCATCCCCATTGCAGGGTGAAGGGTCTGACCAGAGTCCCGGGGTTTCTCTAAAGCATGACTGAATTGGAAAAGGGGTATAATAGTGGTGTTTAATGTCCAAAACATTTTTTTTAGAGAGAAACATAAAGGCCTCAGCCAAGCCATTGAATTTGATCCTTTGTGCTCGTGGAGATTCGTACAATGCATCTATCAATTAATATCCGTTTGGGTTTCAGAACTATATGGGTTGGAAATGATGCAGCAAGAGTTCATTGTCCTTTCAAAGAAAAGATGAAAACATCTGTAACTTTCTCCCAGCCCATATGGAAAGAGCAGACATTAGGAGCCTGTACTACCAGATGTCTTAAAATTGAACTCCTAGCCTCACAAGTTAAAAAGGGCACGTCTTTCTCAAGTTGCCTTGAGAAATATGCTGGAGTGGAGATAGCAGAGCTTTGCGTTGTGATTTCTTAGAACTGGGGTTGTAAAGTAAAAAAACTTGTGGCTTTTTGATTGAAGCCTGATCAGAAGCCTCTGTAGACCAGCGATTCTGCAAGTAGAAGAGGCACATTTTGTATATTCAGTTGATATTTGTTCTTGTCAGAAAGATCTCTGCCTTTTTAGCAGGTTGTGGAACAAGAGATTAGTACAAGCATGGTAAGAAATGGGTTTAACAAATGACAAAAATGGCCTATGTTTTTCCTAGTTAAAAATTAGGAAAAAGATGAAAACCTTAGGCTAAAAGTGCCTTTTGTAGTATCAGTGGTTTTGGTTGGGTTTTGTTTTTTTTTTGAAGTGGGATGTTGTTAAGTTGACTAATTAGAAATAATGACTTTGACAATGTACACACAGAGCTAGGAGTTAATTTTTTGCCCTGTATGTATTCACATTTTTTCCTTTTTTTTTTCCCCCCACCTTTTTTTTCTTTATTTTTTTGGAAACAAAGTAGTTTGGCTAGAGAAAATGTTGTTTAGTGTGTGAACTCTTGCTGCTGCTGCAGTAAGGTAGCGCGCTGACTTGTTCCCATACCTTTGAGAGCCATCAAACAGTCAGCTTCTGCAAACAGTCGCAGGAGAAGCACAATAAGCACTAGTAATCTCTTCGGTTTGATAAACCATGTATTTGTGTAGCTTGATAAAGTGGAGGCTTAAGGTTTCCTTCCTGCGCTGGAGTTCATCAGACTGGAATTCAGAACTCGTGCATCGAGATCAAACCAGTATTTAGCCACGGTCTTCTGAAGTGTCTTACAGACACGTTGCTTAGTGGCACTAAACCCTCAGCTTTGTGCAGCTTTTGCCAATTAATCACTTTTGGTCCTTCCAACAAATGAACTGTAGAAAGGAGAAAATCATAGAGGAGCGGAGCAGCTGTGTAAGGGCTCCCTCTCTATAACAGCCTTTCCTTGCTCTGCAAAAATCCGCGGGCACAGAGCCATGCTAAACAGTAAGTGTTCAGCCACATCTGCAGAAAATCCATGGGAGGGCATGTGGAAAGTTGGCACAACTTTTGGTGGAAGGAAGTGGGAAGAAAGAAAATCATTAGCTAAGGCTAACCAGGATTCGTAGACTTGAGGTCGTCTTATCTGTGGAAGTTCTTCTTCCACCCTGTTCTGTTGTTTTAACCACTTCTCTGAGTCATCTGAACTTTTTCCATGACTGCAGACTTGGAATGGAATATTTGCGAGCCATCAGCTCAAGAGACGTGTTACTCTGCTTTTGGTCGGTTTCACACTTCTGGGCAGGTAGGGCGCAAATAAGTCCAGCAATATCAGAGGAGTGCCTTCACTGCAGTATGTCTGATTCCTGGTATTTGCTCAGCTCTGAACACGTTGTTAGGTGATGTATTCTTCTTGCTAATTGAGTCAATTTACCATTGATTCCAGTAGAGCTTGATGAAGTATGTCAGCTGGAGATTAATCCCAGGTGCCTGGGTTGACCTTAGCTTTATCAGCTGCTTTCAATACTGTAACCATGAAACACTTGCAAGTTTTCTGGTTCCTCCCATGATTGATAGACCAATTCTAAAGTGGCTTTCCTCCTCATTTGTGATCCAAGAGGATAATGCCATGCAGCTGTCCACAGCATGATGCTCTTGTGGTGAATACTGTGATGCTCTGTTGGCTTAGTACCAACCTGAATGTTTATTAAAATGGCAGTTGTGTTTTGCAGGCTTGACGACTCACTAATACATGGTTCTGCATTTTCCTTTTCTCTAAATATCTTGAGCAGACTTCAACAAGTCTCGTAATGCTCAGGTGAGTCTGGGTTATTTTAGAAGAGGTTTAGCTGCAGCTGTATAGAGCGGTGAAACTGGCAGTACCTGTTGGCTGGTAGGAATAAGCTTTTAACAGTTGGCAGAGGTGGTTGGTCGTTTCGAGTGTGGTTTTGGTGAAATTTCCTGGCGTTTTTATCAGCTCCTATGGGTATAAGGGACAGGCTGGTGAGGAAAATCTTTCTACCTGGCTTCATGAACCCTTCTGGTGTGTTCCCAGCATACTGTCCCTGGTCTTCATCACTTGGGCATGCTGAAGGACATCTTCCTTAGGGCTACACATTAGGATCGTTCGAAAGATTGTGTGAACTCCTAGCCCCGTGTGAACTCCTAGCCCCATCTGAGGCTAATGGAAGCCGTCCCATGATTAGGAGCCAGGACTTGACCAGTGGAATTTTTTTTAAACTAAATTTTGTATCTACCACTGTGTGATGTTGGGGTTCTGCCGAGGTTATTGACGAGGAGCTGACGGCGTTTGAGCCGCTCATTCAGAGACAGAGTACAGGGTTAGGTTGGCCTGTCTGGGAGAAGGGTGCTCATCAAATACGTAAAGTGCATTTTCGTTTCAAAAAAACAACAACAAAAAAACCCAAAACCCATCTTCCTTTGAAGGGTGAGGGTTAATGATGGGGGATGAGGTCTATACTGTGTCGGTCCCCCTGAGAAACCCTCCGAAGTGTAGCAGGTCGCTAGTCCCTGGGTCTGTACCACCTGAGAAGGGCACTGACCGTTCATAAAATCAGTGAAACTGGAAGGAAAAGAATGTGCAACTTAAGCTTGAATCACTAAAGTCAGCATCACATCAGCACCTTGAGCTCTATTCCCTTTTTGCTCCTCAAACTGCAGTCCATGTAATAT
The DNA here is from genome assembly GCF_000690535.1 of Cariama cristata. Lineage (NCBI taxonomy): Eukaryota > Metazoa > Chordata > Aves > Cariamiformes > Cariamidae > Cariama > Cariama cristata. The sequence continues at coordinate 33,185 of NW_009596335.1, forward strand.
ATTTTTGGTCTCCAGCTACGCAAGAACACTGCTGGTCATTTTTTCCAGTCTTCCTTAATCTGCTTTGAAACTGAGAGCACTTAATCTCCAGTTGTTGAATAATTCTCAATTGTAGGGACCGTGGCAGCAATGAAGTGTTTCACTAACTTTTGAGCTTTTTAATGTGAAAAATGTGGGACGTTCTTGTGGGTTGGAAATAGTGTTACAGTTAACACTTCAGGGATGGTTCGGTCCTGCTTTTTGGATTGAGTTTTCTTTAATTTGAGTAGGAATGAGTTTATACATCCTGCGCAGCCTGCTAGACATCTCAGGAATTTCAGTATTTCTTTCTTTGAAGGCGCTCGCCACGGAGCGGGGCGATTCTGCCCGGCCTCACTCCCAGCAAAGCCGAACAATTTGGTGATTTTTCTCCTGGGGACAAAATGACATTAGCCATTTATAATCATCGCTTTAAATCGCCTTAGAGCTGGGGCTGTCTCATAGGCAGGTTTTGAGAAATGAGGTTTTTTCTTTCGAAGGTGCTTGGGAAACTTCTGCCAGGACTCCTAAGTGACGGGGCCTTTGTCTGGGAGGATGGAGCCGACCTCGGCGAGTTATCCATCAGCGGGCTGCAGCATCCTTCACAGCCCCAGTTCATCAAAGAGACGTTCACAGCCCTGTCTCGCTGGCCGGCCCGGGGTCGGGCAGTCATGATGTATTGTTGGGGCTGATGGATGGCATGCAAGCCAAGGGTGGATTTATGGGGAGCACCTCTTCTGAGTAAACCCTTAGTAGGCAATGTGCTGGCTTGTAAGAGAGTCCTCCCGCAGATGCATTAACTACGGTTACTTTCAAGGTTGTGAAAATGGATGAGAATTGATTTTTATCTCATGGAAGAAAGGTGTATATCTGGGTCGAGGTGGCTGTGACCTGAGTAGATGAGATGCTGTCTCATTATTTTATTTTATTTTATTTTATTTTTTTAGTGGGACTAAGGCCTCGTTCTTTGGTACTCACAAGGATTACATTATGTTACTGTGATGGGTCCACAGTTTAAGAAGTGTGGAAGTAGTAATTGTTGAGTAGATCTTAAAGTGACAACTGCTGTCTGGAGTATAAATTAAGTGATTTTTTTTTTTTTTTTGACAAATCACTGGAAGCCTAAAATGGCAGTTCTTAGTAGCCAAGTGGTGTTTTGTAGGGAATTACTGTACCTTCTACCCTAGTGTAATTGTAGTAACTGAGCAACTGATGTGTATTTGTAATTAAAGCTATTGATACCTATGGAAAAGTATTGCAATGGTGTACAAACTTCGGAAAAATTAGAATTACCAAAAGAAGGTAGTAGTGACTATTATGAAGAATTTCTGAAGGCAGTATTTTAAAAATCCTCCTTAGATTCTGGATAAAGGGAAAACAAACAAATATGGAGTCTGAATTAGCTTCTGTCCTTATAGCAAACTCTGCTATAAGTTTGCAGAAAACAAACACATCATAACAGGAAAAGTATTTTGGTTGGCAGGGTTTTCTTATACGAATGTACGTAGGCTTCCAGGCTCTTAGTGCTCCGGGGCTTTCCTAGAGATGCAGAATTTATGATTATTTTATCCATTAGCAGTATCTCCTTGCTTTCAAAGTCGAGCCTTGAGAAAAATAGTGTAATGACATTGTCCCTATAACTTGAACATTTTGCTGGAAATTTGGATAGTCTGGCCTAAAAGTCTCTACGTTTGTGTTGTTAGAGCACTTGGATTTTGAATTTGAATAAAAATAAGAGATGACTACAAGTACAAGGAGCAGGTGGATACTGTGGGCTTGGTGTACCACCGTACTGAACAGAGCACAGTGCCACAGTATGCCAAATTGACTTCAATGAATGCTGTAGATTGGAGGCAACCTTTTATAATTTTTACAAGAGGGATTTTTTTTTATATTCATGTCCATTTGATAACAGGTAACTGTGCTGGTCTGCTTTAAAGACAGTAAACAAAAGGCAAGGTCACTTGTTGGGAGTAAAGGGGAGGAACAGATGACCTGGCTTTACACTCGAATACTTCTAGTGAAGGAGACTGTTATCTCCTTCCAGATAACTGAGGAAGGATACTCAAAATACTATATCATGTGAATATAGTTATTGCCTGCCTTATATCACTGTGAGTTCTCAACACATCTGGACTGAGAGTAGTTCCAGTAACATTAAAGCGTACTATTTTGGTTGGCACACTGACACTGTGGTATATGCCAATTAGTAATGGCTGTTGGAAACAGGCTGCTTTAAAACTCTCCCTGAACTATTCCCCAGAGAAATTATTCAATTAAGTACAGCTAAAATTAATGTCCATGGGTTTTGTTCGAATAAAACAAAATAAGCAGCTGGAAAAGGGAAAACTTCTCAGTGTGTGCTTTTAAAATAACAACTCTAACTAATAACTGTGTTTGCTGGAATCGATACGGCTGTTTGTTTTCTCAATGTTGCTCTTTAGCTGTGAATGATCCGATGAGCGCTTCCACAGCTGATGGCCTGGGACGATTCTTTGTCACTACCGTGTATTTTTAAATCGCCATCTGCTGCCTCTGGACCTGCTTTTGAGAGGAGAAAGTGTTCTGTGTTGCCTACGGGTATCAAACTTTGACCCAGATATAATTTTATGTATTTTGTGATGGATGAGTGAGGCTGCTTGACTGTGGCGTGAAGGGTGGTGTGTGGTGGAAACGGTGGTCCTGGACATGTCCTCATAGTCCTTGGAGCAGATGGCAAGGTTTTCTGTAGCAGAACAAATAGCTTCCTCTTGTTTCAGCAAGTGTTATCCTTAAAGATGCTGTAGGTTTGGTGAACCAGTGGGAAAGGGTTACACTGGAGGCACATGCTGGTCCTTGGCCTTCTGAGATGGGCACTTGGGCTGCTCTTCACGTCCCAAAGGCCAGGCAGTGGTCGTAGGACGCTGGAGCAGTTTGTACTTTCCAGTCTGTGTTTTTTTCCCCTGTTGTCAGGGACTCAGGGGAACCAGGAGCATCCTTGTCCTGAAGGAGTTGTTCCTCTGCAAGAATTCCTCAGGGCGGAGAGCTGGCACGGCCTGGAGCCCACGGGATGTGCTGGTAGAAGGAGGACCTCCTGCCACGATGGCTGATGCATCATGAGATGCCAAGTGAGCTTGGAGGGCAGGCTGGGGCCGGTCACCAGCTGCGCAGGCGAGAAGAGCTGTCCTTCCCTGCCTGCTCTTCTGGACCCAAACCAAGTCTGCCAGCTCCTGCCCTGCTCTGTCTACAGCTCCCACAGCCCCGCTGCCCTCCACTTTGTCAGCAGAGCCGCTGCCTGGCAGTGTGGAAACAGGGAAGGGCAATCGATGTCTTCATGGTGCCTGGACCACAGCAGAGCTGCAGGGAAGGCAGCGGGAGGTGAGATCCCCTCTTGCCTCCTTGTGGTACTGGGACTGCTATGTACACACAGCACGTCGTAAAATACGTTCCCAACAGAAGGCTAGAAGAGGTCTTCTGAACCTGACTGTCTCCAAAGACCATCAAGTCCCCATAAATTAGAAGAGCTAAAGAGAGAGACAGCTGAAACACAGGGGAACAAGTTGGTTTGCTCCCTTGGAGAAGGCAGTATTTTGGGGTTTTGTTTGTTTGTTTGTTTGTTTTAAAGTTCTGCCAAAGAAGAGATTAAATGTCATCAGTTAAATTTGGGAAGGTAGGGGGAGGAATCTTGGTCTTTGCTTGAAATGCAGAACTCGTCACAGCAGGAAGAGTCAGTAGGCCGATGTCCTGAGCAGCACAGAGCTGGGATCAGCATGAACACCAGTGGGATTTTGAGTATTACCTTGGAGTTGAACAGTGAGGAGAAACCCATGACTGCAGTAATGCATCGCCTGTGGTGTGGAGAGCTGCAAAAACCGGGCACGGCTAGCAGCAATGGGGAGAAATTAAGATTCTTGGCTTTGTACTTTTTACTGTGTTTTTCTCTTTTCAATCTGCTTTGACATTACAGCTGGCACATCGTGCTAAGGTTCTTTAGGTTTCTGATGTACTTACATTAGTTGCAATCTTCATTTCATACCGCTGGCATTTTGAACAATGCTTGCTTTTTTATTAACATGTAATTATGGGGTTTGGACATATAGAGGTTGGCATTCAATATATGATTCATTTCTTTGGTATCTAGCTTCTTCTCCTGAGGCACCAGAGACCTGAAGGAGGAAGGGAAAGCCTGGTTGGCTTCTCCACTAAATTCCACCCTTATGGTAATTTTTTTGCATAGCATAAAATGTTATGGATTTTGGTTCTTTATATGTTTTTCTTAAGGCTGACTGCAGTCTTCTGTGACTCACAGTGGGGTATACCGTGGAGGTGCATTACTCATTGATAAATACTGTTGAGTGATCGGTAAATTTAAATCCGCGGAAAATCTAAACAATTCCAAGGAAATGTTTGGTCAACAACGCCGTTCTGCTAAACTGCGATCAAACCCTAAATTTATTTCTCTCTGCCAGTGCTGTGTTTCATGTGGCCACTTTCACTTGGCTTTTGAGTTTCTTACTCCACAGGCAGAATGAGAGCAACTCAGACGGAGTGGCCAAAACCAAATGAGGCTTTCTATGTGTTTTAAATAAAACAAAAAGAAATCAATTAGTGTAAAGTCATGTGTGAAAGCGGAGCTCTGGCTGTGTGAGCCTGTTCTACTTCATGGGAAGAGATGGTCATTCTTCCTAGAGACTTCACGAGCTAAGGAGAATGAGTAATAAAAAAAATCCTCTGCCTTCAGAAGGGTGGTGCACCTGTGTGGGGCATGGGTAGAAACAGGGAGACATAGGATGGAAAGGCAACCGGAGCATTTTCCTACTCGCGAGTGGAGAAAGAGTAGGAAAAAACCCACCTGGTTTCCTGCAAAATAAAACATAGTGTTCCTCAAAATGGCCCAGGTCTCCAGCTCTGCCACTGCCTGACTTTCATTCCCTTAACGAAATGCTTCACGTTTCTCCTTAACGAGTTGCCTTTTTCTCTCGTGAGCTCCTTAATGGGAAAAACAGCAAGGAGGGCTCCGAGGTTCGGTGGCTTGGTTCATGGTGCCTTGGTGATGAGACCAGCACCATCCATTGCTATTGAATAGGATCATCTCCTCCATGTCCGTGTGCTGCGCTTCATGTTGGGACTTGTAATCGTATAAGTTACGCCTTTTTTGATTAAAACGTTCAGCCTTGACGCATGCGCCGTACCTCTGGTGTAGCTTGCTGCTGTTTAGTCCTTGCAGAGAAAGATGCAATATTAATTTTGTCTTCAGTATGATCTCATGACTTAGCAGTTGACTTGCTCCTATGTCTTCAGCATTGCTGGAGCAGAGCGGGGCTGACCGGATGCTGGCGGGGTCTTGGCATCGGGGTCAGACAGGTGGGAAAGATGGAATGGCTGAATGGGCTGGAAAAAGGGGCTTTTGCTCTCTGGAAATGTTTGGGCTTCTCATTTTCTTGTTAAAATGGAGAATTTCATTTGCAAGCTGAAAGCTGGTTATTCGCTTCAAGCTGATCAGGGATGCATTTCAGCATAAAGGGCATCGTCAAGGAGGTAAAACACTGAAGGTCCAGGCTTGCAGGGCGCTCTGGGATGTACTGTTTTTATCATCTGTCAAATGGTTTTCTAGTGGAAACTGTTCCCTTGGAAAACTTCTGGCCAGCTGTAGAAAGACTTGATGGCTGAATTGACACAGAAGATGGGGCTGCCAGAGAAATCTGGTTTCAAACCCATAGGAAGGGTTGTTAGAAATGTCAACAGAGAAGTTGGGAATATGGGAAAGGCAGATGGTGGTCGTGATGGAGGACCTGTGGTCTCTGTGGTGTGCTGCTCAGCAGGACTGCGGGCAAAGCCTGAAGCTTGCAGCCTTTTTGAGGAGGAATAAGAGGAGAAAAGCAAAAGGATCCGTTTGGACACAGCAGACTGCTCCAGCACCTGGCTTGGGTTCAGCTCAGAGTTTGCTTTCCCATCCTGCGCGAGCCCTTATTGCAGGAGACCGGCTGTAGCATGATGCATGGCTGTTTCCCGGAGAGATGACTTATGGCTCTAACGTGTGGGATTCCCGTCTCATGGGGGGCTCTGAAATTATCCATGCTGTGGCTGGAGAGAAACAGAACCAGCTTTTTATGGAAGGCATCGGTGTTTTCAGGAATTAAAACAGAACGTTTCTGATTTTCATGACAGCGGCAGAGTCTTTGAAGGAAAAGGGATATGAAGAATGAGCTTTTTTCCTGGGAAATTCCTAGGATGACATATAATTTCTTTGGCTCAGTTTTTTACCGTTTGTCTTCTATGGGTGTCGTTTGCATAAATCTTTATTTTTCCAGCTATTAGCAGATGTGATTTTAAAGATGTGTATAAATGCACCCTTACTGCTGCTACTAGGTGGTTGTTCCACTGCAATTTCAGGAAAGGTTTTTACGTTCTGGTGGCCACTATTAGCCTGGACCTTCTGAACACACACACACATGCACATGGGTGGACCCCAGGAATCGATAGCAGCAAAATGCGATGCTAGTATGACTTAAAATGCAACCATTTAATTCAGAGCTATTATAAAGTTCATCTTTCTCAACCTTTGATGTATCATTTGAGATTGCGAAGCCAAGCCTGATAGAGCAAAGAGAAAGGTGCTTACGATACAGGGTTCAGACCAGTTGCTTCACTTCTCATTTTCCATTTCAAGAAAACTTTGAAAAGGAATATTTAACACTTAAGTGCTCACATCTCTGAGTAGTCTTGTGTTGATCTGGGTCAATCAATGGATTCTTGATTCTTTAAAAGGTGACTGTAGGCATTGATAGTCCTTCAACTTACTGTGACCAATGAAGCAATTCAATGAACAATTTTTTTTTAATGCTTTGCGTTCAGCTGCAACTTCAAAGCTTTAATTTTCTGGCTGTCATAACTGATGCAGTGGCAAGTTCAGATCTGATTAAATGATTTTTGTATTTGTTTTTATGGGCAAAAATATGTTTTAAGCAAAATATTAAGCAAAACCAAAGTTTATTTGGTGTTTGTTTTTTAAAAAAATAAGTAGAAGGAATTTTTTCTCCAGTAAACACTTCTCTCCTCCCCAGGAGGTAGAATTAATGTTGGAACTGAAGCGGGCTGACTGGCCGTACGGCTGACAA
>NW_009596335.1:40330-54305 GCF_000690535.1 Cariama cristata
CCAGCCTCTCCCACCTCTTCCACAGGGATGCTGCGTCCACCTCTTCCCACCTGGACCCGTGCTCAGCCTGGCTGCTCTGCGTTACTCCAAAAGATCAAAACCCGCTGCTGTGGATTTTCTAACAAAAAAAGTAAAATATTTCAGAATATATCAACCTGCATTTTTTCCTGTCATCTGCTTGCTTCGCTGTTTCCTCATTGCGCATTTTCTTTGCTTGTAAATGCCCCCTGTGGAATTCATCCCGGTTCCCCAAAGGGCCGCCCATGCCCTCTCCATTGCTGATCCCGTAGCCGGAGGAGCAAGGGCAGGACGGCAGACAGGCTTGTGTCCACAAAATGGAGACTTTCTGTGACTTTTGTCCTAGTTTAAGGTATGCACATACTGATCTCAAATCTGTAAAACCTGCTGCTCTTTTTACCGTGAGATATATACCAGGCTTCGGAAGAAATCCTGCCCTTTTGAAGGCTCCAGCCCAAATTTTATAGCTTTGATCACCAGGAAAAGGATCCAGATTTGTAGAGATGGGTTTGTGTTTTGCTGCTGCAGCCTCACAGGAATGAGGTGAGGAGAAATGGTAATACCCAGGCGCCTACCTCTGCTTTCTTACAGAAACCTGCTGCTTTCATGCCTGGCGTGTTTGGCTGCCTCGTCTGCTGGTGAGCTCAAAAGCCGAGGTACCTGCCTGGCTGATGGCTGTGACCCTTCCAAAGGGACATGCGTGCAGGGACGAGCAAGGCTGTGACACTGATTTTTCAAGCAGAAGTCCCTGCTGATACAGGAGGTCCTGGCTGAGCTCATCTCCAACAGCTGAGCAACCTTCAAACTTCTCCCCCATCAGCTGGGCTTAAATTACTCAGATTTTAGTACTAGGGTTGTGCAGTAGGTTTTATGTTCTACTTCAAGATCCTGCTTCACTGAAAGAAGACCTTGGCTAAATTTGCATTACTGGTTTAAATGTGGTTTGTGGTGCAGCGTTACAGAAACGTCCTTTGTAAGGTCACTGGCAGCCCTTCAGCAGTCAACCTGCTTTTGCCTTCTGCTCCCCTGCAAGGGGGGAACCTCACTCCTTCCCCTTTTTCAGATTTCTCTCTATTTTTATTCTAACTTGCTCCTTGCATAGTCAGGGAAACAGGAGGTGATAGAAAATTTTTCATCCTGAATGTAATGGCCAGCGTGAAGGGCAAAGGGGGTTGCAGGTGGGTCCTCTGTCACAAGAGGTGGTCCTCAGGAGCCTAGGATTGTCAGGGCTTTAAAGAGTTTCTTAGCCATGGAGTTAGTTTTCTCTGGCAGCAGCTCTACCTGCCTTAGAAATTCATCACTAGTTTTCAACTCTGCCCTGTACAACATGTAATTCCATTGTGTTTCCTTTGCTTTAGAGTGGGGAGAAGTTCTTTACTTTACACGATGGTCGAGAGCTGCTCTGAACCCGAGTGTCACCCCAACAGCGTGTTGATGGGGGTGGAGGGGTGGATGGATGTTTCTGTGCAGGGTGTGAGTGGTTGCATGGACACTCTGGCCTGGGGAACCTGCTGGACTGGGCTTCTGGTTTAACTGGTGATTATGGAACCATAGAACGGTTTGGGTTGGTTTGGAAGGGAGCTTAAAGACCACTCAGTTCCACCCCCCTGCTGTGGACAGGGATATCTTCCACCAGACCAGGTTGCTCAAAGCCCCATCTAACCTGGCCTTGGACCCTTCCAGGGATGGGGCATCCACAGCTTCTCTGGGCAACCTGTGCCACTGCCTCACCACCCTCACCAGGAAGAATTTCTTCCTTATATCTCATCTAAGTCTTCTGTCTTCCGGTTTAAGGCCATTGTCCCTTGTCCTATCACTCCCTGCCCTTGTGAGAAATCCCTCCCCAGCTTCCTTGTCAGCCCCTTTAGGTACTGGAAGAGTACGATGGGGTAAGAACCTCCCTGTGCTTTCTCCCCACGCCAGCCCCAGCAGAGCCGCAGAGGGGAAGACCCTGCTCAGACCTGGTTGTGCCGTGAAGACCCCAACACTTCTTCTTGTCTTAACCACATGTTACTTCAAAGGACTGGTTGCTTGTTGAGCTTTGGGCTACATGCTTGGTGAAGTGGCCTCCTCCCCTGAAACCGGACCGTATCAAGAGACATATAGATACGGAGAAAGGCTTCTCCCAAGCTGTACAATCCAGTTCTCTGGTTTGGAAATGGCTTTCGCTGGTTGATCTGGCAGGGGAAAGGCTTGTGCAGGGGGATGGGAAAGAGAGGCTCTAGACATAATCCCAATTGCAATGCCTTAGGCTTTGAAATGATGACAGAAAATTTTCCTGCTCGCATTTGTTCTCATTTAGCTACAGCTTGTTCACCAGGATGTTTTTCAAGGAGGGTCTGGTCAGTGTTGGCAAAGGAAAGTCTCTTATTTCCCAAGCGTGCTTATCACTTTGTCCTTGACAACGATGGGAACTTTCGCCACTTTTTTTTTTTTTCATTTAGAGGCAAACATGAGAAAGCCTGCCTTTGCAGGCAGCATTGTACTGGTTTTCCTGTGTGCTGAATCACGTAGGACAGATAAAGTTTCCCCAAAATGTTGTTGGCTTTGCAGATGTTAGACCTGGGAAAGCTGGGTGGAGGAGGGAGGACAATTAATATCTGAACTACAAAGTGAACAAATCTTGCAGTTCAAATAAAGTACCTGCCATCACTTGGGAAAATGTGTTTTGGTGTAGGATGAACAATAAAATCTTGAGTATTATAAACAACTCCACAAATATGTGAGTTTGTGTCTGGAATAGGGCGATATTGAGGGGAGATGCTGCTTAACCGCAGGAGCGGTGAATGGTTTAGATCTATAGGATAAAACGGAGGCTGCAGACACAGAGAAGCAGTTGGTGTTTGCCCTCTGCCCTCCCTTCATGTGAATAAGTAGATGGTTTAGGCTGCGGGATGTGGATCAGGAGCTCGTGTTTTAAGAAAAACATATATTTTCAAAGTACAAGATTTTTTAGATTTTACGTAGGGATTCTCTGGAGTTGATAGAGTGCTTGTGGGGCAGACTTAAAAAGCATGCATTAGAAGAGTGATGCTTAAATCTCCCAACTCCCTGGGAGAGTAAAATCTTCATGCTACATATAACTTTGAATATTTCCTTTGTGTCTTCAGAACTTTGATTATTTTATGTTTGTTTTTTGTTATCCATATATACGATCCAGCTGGTTTTATCTCTGTGTCTAGATACAATGCTTGTTACTTGGTAAGATCTGAGAACATAAATACCCTGCATAGCTAACATCTTTTGCTGAGGAAGGTGAACTGTGGAGGAAATCGTTCCTTTGCAAGTGCTGGTATAAAAGCAGTGGTCAGCAGAGGTATACAGGTGTTCTTGAGAAGCTGCAAGAACTAACGTCACATATTGGCACTACCCTTGCAAGCACAAGGTTTTCTTCTAGTTTCTTTCACAGGGAATGCCCTCTTTAATGTCATCCCCTTTTTCCTAGTAGGTCTGTTTAGGAAATCTCTTGTTTGATGGAATATACTCAAAACAATAGAGGCTAATTAATAAGGGCCCTATCCTGTTGATGGAACTTGCTTTCTTTCACCCTCAACCAGCGTGCGTACAGGGTTATGATGCATACAACCAGAGTATTAGTATATCTTGTTAACCAAACGCTATGCATTCTAACTGTTGCTTTTACTTAAGGTCCGTTAAACCTGGAAGTTTCAGCAGTGCCGCAGCGCAGAGATGCAGTGCTAGGATCTGCCGGGGTGCAAACGAATTGAGAGCACAGCACTCGCCAGCTGGCATGGCTGTTGGCCCCGGCCTGATCTCAAAAGGCAGACTAGATTTATTTAAGACAGTGATCAATAGCGGGGAAAGTGCTAGAAGTGTAACCAGAGCAAGATGCTTTGCAATAGCATTCAGGTTTTGGCTGCTGTCCTCCTGGCACAAAAAAAAGCACCATTCCTACCTGCAGAGTAGAAAGCAACTCAAACGCGATGTATTCATACGCCCAGCAAGAAGCATTGGCTGTGTATTTCAAGAAAATTAGAGCGTAACAGTCAACAAGAAGGAAATTTGGTGCCTGAACGTGGCTTTTAATTTTCAGGGTTAAAAAACGCCAACCCATCACCCACTCTTGGTGTAAGCCTTGTACCTGCTCCGATTTCCATGACAAAATTAAAGTCATCAGTTGCATGAGGTTGAGAGTGGGTTGGCTTGAAATTTTCCTTTCCCTTCTATTAAAAATAGATGTAGGAGAAATTTTGCACACTTTCCTTTTCCCAGAGGATCAATCTGGGCTGCAAGCAGAACTGCCATCCGTACATCTCGGTAATTGAACCAAGGTGGGACTTTGACTTTATCCTCCGTGGTTGCTTGATTGGGACCGCACCGAATACTCTCAGAAGGATTTATGAAAATGGTGATTCTGGATGTGTTTTCGTGACTGCATAATGGCCAAGTGTTGAGATACTCTGTTCCAAGGACTGAAATTTCAGATTTCCTATAGCATATGCACTAATTCGCTTCCTTTGGCTAGTGTTTTGTGGCTGCCATCATCTTATACTCCGTGGCTACCTAGATTGATCCTGCTGTTTCAGGCTGAATTTTTTTCCTCCACTCTTGCAGTGGAGGAGTGCACTGAATCTGATGTCGAAGTCCCTCGTGTAGTATTTCCCAGGATTTGCACTTTTCAGTGCATATGGAGCACTGGTCTGTCATACTGGAAGACAGAAGGATGCAGCTGATTTCCATTTTGGAGACTCCAGCAGAAGCGTGCTTGTTGAGCAGTGATGCTGTGGGGCTGATAGATTAATGCTTGTGTTTCTCTTTTCCCAGAGATCATCGACGACCTCACTAACCTGGTTGAAAACACAGACGACAAGCTTCGCAACCAGACGCGGCACGTAAAGATGGTGGACAAGAAATCAACATCCTGTGGTAGGAAATGGCTTGAGCACAAATCCTGCCCTGTTATTAAATGATGTGAAACCAGTGTAACGCTCAGAGGCTGTGTACAATGTGCTTTCCTCAAGGACAGCTGCTTTTAAAAATTTGAAAAACCGCCTCTCTAAACTCAAATGTGTCTTCCGCTGCCGTTGCAGGTTTGCCTCACTGCGCTTACTGCGTGTTTATACAGTTAATTTCCTTAAGCCATTCGGCTCCAGCATTGCACAATATTCTCATTGGAAATTGTAGAACTGTATGAAATGATTGCGGTATGTGTTAATTAGGTTTTAAAAAACTTACTAGCTACCAGCTCTCACAAATGGGTCACAGCGGGGAGTGATGCCGCAGGGACATTTCTGGTGATGTTCTGCAGGAATGTGTTCGCAACCAAGTGGTGTTCACAGCCTGCCAGACGTGAAATCCTTCCTGGTGACTCTTCAAGCTAAGTGCAAGCTGGACTCCCTTTCCATACAGCCAAAGAGAGGTTAAACATCTCAAGGGAGTACATGCAGGTTTCCTCTATAGGATGAAGAGCTGGGGGTTTGATAGCAATGACTGTGGGAGGATGCTGTGGGTGATGGCAGAAAACGTCTTTGTCTTGGGAGGATGAGTGACTGAGGGATGAAGTCCATGGGGAGGTGGTGGTAGTGAGGCACTTCTGGAAGTAGCGTGTCCGGTTCTGGTGTCCGTGATTCGTTTTTGCCATACTAGAAGACTCAAAATGCTAACAAGAATAATTTATGCTCTGTAGAAATTTGACTTATAGTCAGAAGTTAATGAAGCTTGGCTTATGTAGTTTAGTAAAGAGAAAGTTGAGAGCTGACTTGGTCACATATCCATTTCTGGCTGGTGGGGAACTTCTGTTTTGTAGAGTGATGATCTAGCAAAAAGTGACCGAGCTCAGATGGCAATGAGGTGTTTTTCAAGCGCTGAGGATATATTCAAGGATTTCTTTAGTTCTCTGTCAGTCATAACTTTTTGAAAGCTTGGTTCATATAGGTTGATGAAAATCTGTGGCCTTTTCTGCACGTTAAAGTTGACTTGTCAGAGGCGTGTGTCTATGATTTCTCTCATACCAACTGTGGATAGAATTAAAGGCGTGACTGCAGAGTTCATGACTGACTTTTTTATTTTGGATCTTTAATGTTGACACAAGATGGATTTCATCTAAAAATAATTGCACTTGAATGATGCCGAGTCCCCATGTGTGCCTTCAGATTTCCCCCGTAATTTCTGTGGTTTCGTTTTCTGCACAAGTACAAGGAAGCACGACGTGAAATGCCTGCGCAGGGCAGGCAGTGAATCCCGTTTCATACAGGACAGCTTCTCCTTTCTTAGATACTTCTCCCCCCTTTTTTGGTTCCCCATGCAAGTGCAGCCCCCAGCCAACATTGCTGGATAATGAGCCTGTCTCTTTAACTCTGAAGCCCGTGCTGGCTGCGCTGGGGAATTTGGGAGGAGGAGGATGGGAGAGGCGAAGGCTGGGAGGATCTTGGGCTGGATTCCTTGGGGGTGACCTCTCTCACCCTTTCCACATTGAAAAACAGTTTTTCTGCAAGGGGTGGTGAGAAGCGCTGCCTCTCCGTGCCTGTTCCCTCTGCTCCAATAGATCTTCCTGTGTTTGCATAACAATTTAGGCATATGTAAACACTGTATTGCCTCAGATAGCTGTTTTATTCTGCCTAAGCATGAGTTTTAGAACAATAATGCTGGAAGACACAGGCTGTAATGGCATTCTTCCCATCCCTTTTCCACCCTTATCGCTGGCGCTGAAAGTTAACTAGTATATTAAGATCAGAAAAACCCTCCGCGTATGTAGAGTTATTCCTTGAACAAAGCCAAGCAGCGGGGAAGACTGGCACCTGCTAGGTAATTTTTTCAAAGTGCTTTTCTTCCCCCCTCCAACATTTCATTTAAATTGATAAAATCATTAGTAACTCTTTGGTTCTGGCATGTTACTGTGGATTTAAACCAGGGTGAAGTGCTCAGTCGTCCCCCTTGCCCACCCCTTCCTTCCCCGGGATGCTTGGACCCAGTCTCTGCACTATTCCAGCCTGTGCCTGTTTCCATGTTTTTGCCTCATTTTTGAAATCGTAATGTCTTTTTTATTTTTCTGATGAGTGCCTGTACTGGAGCCACTGGCTGTGGATCCAAGCAGAGCAGCCTGGCGTGAATAGTGGAATAATCACCCTTTTACGAGCAAGAATGTAACGCATTAATGGGTGTGTCTTTGTTAGCAGCCAGTATAATAATAAAATCAAAGTATTGCTGATGAAATCCAACTTTAATCAATATTTCAACATCTTGCTCTCATGCAAACATAGTTTCAAACTTTGGAGGTTGTTTCCAGCGTCCAGCGTGATTTATGCCATGACCGTCCATCCCTCAGCACTACCTGCTCGGCACAGGCATCATTTGGGTGCAGAAGCGTTGCAGGGAGCAGCCTCTGCACCTCTGCCCCTACTGCAATCCTGGCAGAAACCTTCAGGTTGTTTCGGGTGGGTTGTTTCATTTGCAGCTTATTTTCAATGTCATTTCTCTGGCAGACTCAAGAGCTGGTGACAATCCTACCCCTTGCTTCTGCCCAATGAAGGCTGCCCCAGTTGGAGCCCGTCTCCCTTGGTGGCCCTGGGCAGTCCCACACTGGTGTCAGTGGGAACTCCCAGGGATTGCAGCGGAAGAATAATCATGGGATATACTCAAGTCTATTGCATTTATGAAATTATTGTTGAAAATCAGCAGTCATCTGCAGGCAGATGTTTGCACGCTGCTTGGCATTGTTTTATTTCTTTTCAGCATATGCTGGGCATTTAGGAGGGATGTTAGGACATACATATTTCTCAGATTTCAGAAATTTGCATTGAGCTTTCAGCAAAATGTACCCGCAAATCATTAATCAAATGTTAGGCTACCTTTACCAAATTTGCTACAGGAATGCTTGCGTGCACAGTCTGGACTTTTCAGTTTTAGCATGGGTTCTGGGGGTTTTTTGTCCCCACTCTCTCTCAGTTTGCATACCTTGGGCACAGTAACACTCATTAGCCGTTTCTCGCTAACTTTTTTATTAGAAACTTTAACCATCAGAGTGTCTTCTTAAGAACCACATTTAAAAATAAGCAAAGAAATGAAAGTAGGTTTACCCTTTCCTGAGGAAGGAAGAACTCAGACTGTTTTTCCTGACAACTTCCTTAGATGTGGCGTGGTGATCTTATCTCCTTCCACCGTGCGCAGGGGTTTGGAGTGGGCAGGGCCAGGTTGACTGGCAGATCCTCTAGTGTTAACTAGCCGAGTGGCTTCTGCGAAATGTATATGCCAGGGCTTGAATGTCCCAGCACCCAGTGCTCTTAGGGTAGTTTTTAACAATCCATTGTATCATTTGGTTTTCCCAGAGGCTGGTGCATGGTAGGGGATCTGATAAACCCACTCAACGCCATGCTCCTTAGCTTGGGTGTCTATGAGGTTGTTTTGGAAATGAGTCCCCTTGTCTGATTCAGTTCTTTCAGGGGTGCTGTGTTGCCATAAAACTTGATTTTCAAGGCCCAAGATAGTATTCCAGGTGGTGGCGTGGGGCACAGAATGTATTTCCAGCCATCCAGTAGTTGCTTCCACCATTGTAAGCCCATGGTGCTTGCCATGGCGGGTTTGTGGGAGTGTGTTGTAATCAATCTGCCAGGCTTCCCCATGTTGATATTTCAGCCATTGTCCTCTATACCAAAAAGGCTTTAGCTGCTTAGATTGTTTGATTATGATGCAAGTTTGACATTCATGGATAAACCATGCAATGGCATCAATAGTGGAGTCCACCCCTCGATCACATGAGCCCGTTTGTACGTTATATCCCTTCCCTAATGTCCCAATGTGTCATGGGCCCATCGAGCTATAAATAGCTCACCCTTATGTTCCCAGTCCAGATCCACCTCAGTCACTTCAATTTCAACAGCCCGGTCCACCTGCTCGTTGTTTTGATGTTCTTCAGTGGCACAACTTGTGTATGTGACCATCTACATGACATACTTCTACAGCCAGGTTCTCTACCCAAGCAGCAATATCTTGCCATAATTCAGCAGCCCAGATGGGTTTGCCTCTGTGCTGCCGGTTGCTCTGCTTCCATTGCTGTAGCCACCCCCACAGAGCGTTTGCCACCATCCATGAGTCAATACAGATTTAAAGTATTGGCCATTTTTCTCGTTCAGTGATACATAAAGCCAGCTGGGTGGCTTTCATCTCTGCAACCTGACTCGATTCACCTTCTCTTTCTGCGACTTGTCGTGTTGGACTCCATACAGCAGCTTTCCACCTTTGATGTTTTCCCACAATAGGACGGGATCCATCTGTAAACAGGGCATATTGCTTTTAATTTTCTGGTAATTCATTATATAGAGAGGCCTCTTCAGCATGAGTCCTCTCCTCTGGCCACACTCCCAGGTTTTGGCACTCTGCCCGGTCCATGGCCACTTCCAGGATTCCTGGGCTGTTGAGGTTTCCCATTCAAGCCCATTGTGTGACCCACTTGCTCCATGTAGCATCATTTGCAGGATGTGTGGAGGGGACCCTCCCTTTGAACATCCAGCCCAGCACTAGCAATTGAGGTTTCAAAAGGAGATGTGCTTCAGTACCAACCACTTCTGAAGTGGCTCAGATTCCTTCATGTGCTGCTACTATTTCTTTTTCAGTTGGAGTGTAATGGACTTCAGATCCTCTGTATCCTTGGCTCCAAAACCCTGGAGGGCAGCCTCAAGTCTCTCCGGGTGCTTTCTGCCAGAGGCTCCAGGCAGGGCCGTTATCCCTGGCTGAGGGGTAACACACATTTTTCACATCTTCATAGACTCATAGTATCGTTATGGTTGCAAGAGGCCTCAAAGATCATCAAGTCCAACCTTCTACCCAGTGCCACCACACCCACTAAATCATGTCTCAAAGCGCCACTTCTAAATGTTTTTTGAACACCTCCAGGGATGGTGACTCCACCACCTCCCTGGGGAGCCCGTTCCAATGCCTCACGACTCTTACAGTGGAGAAGTTCTTTGTAATATCCAACCTGAACCTCCCCTGGTGCAACTTGAGGTTGTTTCCTCTTGTCCTATCGCTAGTTACCGGGGAGAAGAGACCGACCCCCGCCTCCCTACCCCCTCCTTTCAGGTCGTTGTAGAGAGCGATCAGGTCTCCCCTCAGCCTCCTCTTCTCCAGACCAAACCCCCCCAGCTCCCTCAGCCGCTCCCCATCAGACTTGTGCTCCAGACCCTTCCCCACCTTCGTTGCCCTTCTCTGGACTCGCTCCAGCACCTCAAGGTCTTTCTTGTGGTGAGGGGCCCAAAACTGAACACAGCACTCGAGGTGCAGCCTCATCAGTGCCCAGTACAGGGGGACTATCCCTGCCCTGGTCCTGCTGGCCACACTATTGCTGATACAGGCCAGGATGCTGTTGGCCTTCTTGGCCACCTGGGCACACTGCCGGCTCATGTTCAGCTGGCTGTTGACCAACACCCCCAGGTCTTTTTCTGCCGGGCAGCTTTCCAGCCACTCGTCCCCAAGCCTGTAGCGTTGCATGGGGTTGTTGTGACCGAAGTGCAGGACCTGGCACTGGGTCTTGTTGAACCTGATCTTGTCCCATCCAAACTGGCCCAAGTGCTACTGCACAAACTATCTCCTGTTTAGTTTGTTCAAAGGTTTGCTGCTGCTCAGGGCCCCATTCAAACTCGTTCTTCTTCCAGGTCACTCATAGAGAGGACTTACGATCAGACTATAACCTGGAATATGCATTCTCCAAAAACCCATGACACCTAAGAAAGCCTGTGGTTTTTTTTATTATTTGGCGGAGACATAGCTCTTATTTTATTGATCACATCTACTGGGATGTGACGACGTCCATCTTGCCATTTTATTCCTAAAAACTGGATTTCCTCTGCAGGTTCTTTGACCTTACTTTGTTTTATAGCAAAACCAGCTTTCAAAAGAATCTGGATTATTCTTCTCCCCTTCTCAAACACTTCCTCTGTTGTGTTGCCTCACACAATGGTGTCATCAATATAGTGCGGGTGTTTGGGAGCTTCACCTTGTTCCAGTGCGGTCTGGATCAGTCCATGGCAAATAGCAGAGCTGTGTTTCCACCCCTGGGGCAGTCGATTCCAGGTTCACTGAATACCTCTCCATGGGAAAGCAAACTGCGGTTGGCACTCTGCTGCCAGAGGGATCAAGAAAAACACATCAGTGGTATCAGTTGTTGCATGCCATCTGGTACCCTTTGACTCCAGTTCATACTGGAGTTCTAGCATGCTCGGCACAGCAGCGCTGAGCGACAACGTGACTTTGTTCAGGTCTCGATAGTCCGCTGTCAGCCTCCACTCTCCCGTTAGGTTTTTGCACTGGCCATATGGGACTATTGAAGGGTGAATGAGTCTTACTGATCACTCCTTGGCTCTCCAGTTGCCCGATCAATTTATGACTGGGAACCAGGGAGTCTCAGTTGGTGCAATATTGTTGCCAGTGCCCTGTCATGGTAGCAGTTGGCATCTGCTCTTCTTCAACCTGCAGCAACCCCACCACAAACGGATCCTGGGAGAGACTGGGCAAGCTAGACAGCTGTTTAACCTTCTCTGTACTCAAGGCAGCTATACCAAAAGCCCACCGGTACCATTTTGGGTCTTTGAAGTACCCTCTCCTGACGTCGTCTATACCAAGGATACATACAGCCCCCAGACCAGTCACAGTAGGATGTTTTTGCCACTCATTCTCAGTTAGGCTTACCTCAGCATCCAGCACAGATAGTTCTTGGGATCCTTCTGTCACTCCAGAAATACAGATGGATCTGCGCCTTTGTAATCCGATGGTAGTAGAGTACACCGTGCACTGTGCCCACTAGAGCTTTGTATTCCCACGGGGCTGATGTGCCAGGCTGTTGGATCCACACAGACCAGTAAACCCCATTGTCCCTTTCCACCGCCTGGCCAAAGGCAGGGCCCCTCTTGTCTTGGTCGGAGTCTTCATTACTTGATTTTTGTAACTGCAAATGAGAAGTCGCTTCATTAGGGTCAAAAGTACTATCAGCCCTTCGACTCTGCCCAACAGACACTGGAGCAGTAGTTTTCCTGGATGGATCCTTTTCACTGTTGTTTTTCCTTGCAGTTCCTGTACCTGAGCCTTCTAGTCCGCAGGTAGGTTCACCCTTCCTCTTCCTCACATCCTCCCCCCAGTCACGCAGGAAGAACCACAGGCTCGCAGGTGCTGTGTGCCACCGGTCCCATTTCCCTTGAGCAGAAAAAGGCTGATTCTTAACAGCTGAGGCCTTGGTTGGAGTGCGTGAGGAAGACCTCCCCTTCTCAGCTTGCTCGGACATTTTCTGGGTCACTCACAGCCAAGACACAGGCCCACATGGAGGAAGTGAGATTATCTTCATATTCTTGGAGTTGTCTGGCCTGTTCATCCATAGTTGGTGCCTTCGTGTCTGTCCAGCTCGTTATCACCAGGGTGTTGGCGTATGATGTCAGTGCATTTCATACAAACTTTTGCCACGTGGACCATGTGCACCAGATTTCAGCCACGTCTTTGGATGCCTGGGCATCATCCAGGTTGTTATAGATCACCTCCAGCATGGTTAGTTCCCTCAGAGACTGGATACCTTCCTCAGTGTTGTTCCATTTGCTTCTGGGATTTGCAAGTTCTTCCTTGAAGGGATGCCTGTCCTTCACGCTTGATGGGAGTCACTGCCGAAGACTGAAGACTCCTGCCTTTTTTCCGATCCCTTTGTCAATGGCCTTATCCTTAGCAAGGGATCCCAGCTGCCGGGCTTCCTTACCCTCTAATTCCTGACTACTGGCCCCAATATCCCAGCATTGGAATAACCAGCAGAGAATTAGCTCACCTGGTTAATGGCTAAAATGTTTTCTCATCTCTCACAGCTCGCTCAGGGATAGGGAATGGGTGGTTTCTGTCTCGTTTATGATTTCAGTCTCTTCCTTCTCCTGTTCTTGTGACTGCTCTGCTACAGAACAGCCTGCTGCTTCTGGTTCTTTCTCCAGCACTCTCTTAGGAGAAACTTCTTCATCCCTTACTAAACGAGCTGGTTTCTGCTTCCAGTGTTTCTTTTTAGTTATAGGGGTGACCGGTACAGTGTCTGGTTTGGCCATAGTGTCTGTTGGTACATCTTCCCTCTCTTCTTCCTGAGGATGCTGCATAATATCAAGCAGTGTTTGCTAGACGCTGGCCAGGGCCCAGCACCGTGCGGTAAGTTGTGCCTCTTTGGAATAGCCGTGGCTTTTTTTTTTCCCAAGCATTCTGTCACTTCCACAGGATCCTGTACTTGTTTGGGAGTGATGTTCCAGACCATTGCAGGTGAGAAATTCTCTAGATACCTGCCCATGTTCTCCCACATGCCATGCCACCCGTGACCATACTCTTGTGGAGCCTGGGTCGTATTCCTGAAATGCTTGTTCGCTTTGCACAAAACTAAAGCAGTATTCATAAGAAATACCAACAGAAGTATTTTAACTGCCCAAGGATGTTCAAGATACTGAGAAGTTTTTGTAATGAGGGAGAAAACATCACAGAAGAGGGTAGCAAAGGTGCCATTCTGTATTTTCTCCACAAAAAACCTCTCAGAAGAAGTATAACTGTTAATTGTCTTCATGAGATGGTACCCGAAGTACGATGATGGTTTCAGCACAGAGCCCAAATACCAGATTAAGCTCAAGGTCAGTGTTTTTAACAGCAAATCTCCCAGGCAAAACGTCACTGATCACTGCAGAGCACAGCAAACTGCAAAACCCAACAGCAATCTTTAATATGTACAGCAAAAAAAAGAGCATGGTGCAGATCAGATGAACTGATATCGAGAACAGATGAATCAATATCGTGACCCACAACTGTTAACGGATATAAATCCCTTCTGATATGCTCTAGTCAATCTGTTATTGTCTCAAACCCTTTGAGCCCCATGTTAGGCACCAAAAAGGACTGTGGTGGTTTAACACCAGCTGGCGACTAAACACAATGCTCGCTCAACTCCTTCACCGGTGGGATGGGGGGAAGAGAAATGGAAGTGAGAAAACTTGTGGGTTGAGAGAAG
>NW_009596336.1:0-27770 GCF_000690535.1 Cariama cristata
GAATGCCCAGAAGTGGCTGTGCGGGGTCACTTACGGCCACGGGGTAAAAAGTCCAGCCTGGAAGTTGCTCGTGGTCCTCTGAGGATGCAGGCAGAGGTGCAGGGATGTGTAGCCAGGGCTGAAGGAGCTGCCGTCTGCATGGAGGGGCTGCACAGCTGCAGTGGTGTCCCCCGATGCTGGACCATGCCTCCTCGCGTGGAGGAGAACAGTCTGGAAAGAGAAACATGAATTTCAGTAAGTGAGAAGCCGGAGCCATTCCCAGCAAAGATACCTTGTGAAAGTAAGACATGTTAGAGATCCCACAATGGAAAGCAACTCAATTCCCTGATGGTGGACTGCTGTGCAGAACTTCACTGTACAGGTGCTGGTGCATCAGGCCTGTCCATAGAAGCTGCCACACAGTCAACACTGAAAATGTAGTTGACGTGGTACATTTTTGCACTGTTGTGTCCATGCCACCTCTGACATGTTTGTTCTCTTCCCAGTGCTTCTTGGAGGTGCAGAACACTTTCTTGTACCACAGCTTTCTAAGTCTCTGCTCAGCACATACATTCCCACTGAAAGCCTCAGTTCTGGACTGGTTTATATCCCCATCACTTCACATCTCTTCACGCTGTATCCCATCTCTCCACATTTGATTTCTTCTCACATGCAGAAAACAGACTCTCAGCCATGTCAAATGGTCCCTGTTACGAAGACTGCTGACAGCCCTTTTGCTTTTCTGTTCAGGACACTCTGGGAGGATCTCATCTGCAAGGGCTGGGTGAGCGACGTCTGCAGGGAGATAATACCCTATTTGGACATACTGGTCGGGGCAAAGCTTACCCTACGGGCTTTTAGGCAAGACGAGCTTTACTCAGAGCAGCAAGAACACCACCAAGGGAGAGGAATGGAGCGCCTGGCCTCCTTCAGTAGTGAGTACCATAAGATGACATTTGCCATTGTTTAAAGACATTAGCAGCCATCTGGGAGAGGGAGGCAGAAAACTAGCAGTATTTGGTCCACAAGGTCACTTCTTTGATCAAATTCTCAAGAGTACGAGTGCATGAATGATTCCATGGGAATTCAGGTCTTTTCTTGTATTTACTTTCTATAGTTGGGCTAGTCCAAAACCATCTTCTGGGAAAAAAATGTGGCTTATAGCTTGATAGTCTATTTATTTTGCCTACTTTGCAATCAACAAAATAAGAAAAACTTGCAGAGCAGTGTTTCATTCCTTGTTCAGCAATCTGAGCAGAGTCTGAGGTTTGGACTGGTTACAGAACAATCTTGTTGATGCCTTTGCAACGACAGCAATATGCTTTACGAATCTGACTTGAGGTAGATGGATGGGAGACTGCAGCTGTCTGTGTAGTATTCTCCACAAATAAGGTCTTGGGTCTGGTCTTCGATGCAGAAGATGAGCATGGGCGCTGGATCAAATCAGCCAGCTAGCACAGCTTGCAGAGTTGTACCAGAAGGCTGCTAAAGAGAAGATTTTCCTTTGAGTCCGTTGCACAAGTTTAAGTTTAGCCCTCAGTGTTGCAGGTCTAGCGGGGATGCAGTGCCAACATCTCTCTCGCAACTCGAGCTGAACAAGGAACTTCTAACAGATATTTGGAGAAACTGCAGAAGGAAGGAGGTTATAAACAGTTGAGTTAACTTAAAATTACTGGGCATAAGTGAGTTTAAGTGATTGCAAAACCAGTGCCTTGTTTGTGTTGCATGAGATTTACTTTTGGCTTCACAGATGACCCCTTTGATAAGCCTCCATGCCGAGGCTGCTCTTCGTACCTCACAGAGCCCTACGTTAAGTGTGCTGAGTGTGGGCCTCCTCCCTTCCTCCTGTGTTTGCAGGTGAGTGCAAGGATAAAAGCACAGGCATTAATTTCTTTGAGAAAGTCATCAAAGGCCTGTCCGGTGCCAAGCTGTTCCATAAACACATTAATAACGGGTCTCTGTAAACTTGTATCAACACACTTATTTGCTCAGGGACAGGGAAATGACAAAGAAAATGTTGGAGGCTGAAGAACTGAGGCATGAGCAGCTGAAGGAGATCTTTGTGAAGGCAGCCAAAGCTACCTAAAGACATGCAGTCAACCTGACTGTGTAACGGAGCATGCTGCTGCATGTCTAGAGAGGTGTCGCTCCTGTCATTTTTTATGGTATGGAAAAGAAAAGCCATCAAGAAACATTCTTTCCCTGTCCCCACACATATTTTTCCCCTTTCAAATGGAAAAGGAAATTTGGGGAAAATTTGCAATATTGTTTGTGACTAGATACAGTTCTTTAAAAATTATATGTGTGATCTGATAACCACAGAAAGTACTGCTAGTTTTAATTATTAAACAACTAAGTTTGCATTATTTATGATTAAAAAATACAATAACCTCTAAAACTGAAAAAGGAGCCTAGCCTTGTGCTCAGATGTGTACAAAATACACAAAACCATATTTTCTGTATTGGGCATATTTTTGTTCATTTACCTGTACTTAAAAAACCAGAAATTTAACTGTTGAAAATAGCTGCAAATCATGCTGGTGCTTTTTAAACAGAGAACCAAGATTAAGGGGGAACTGTGTTTTCAATACTTATGAAATGCTCTGTGCTCTCTTCCTGGAGCGATCCACTTTAAAACATACCACCAAGCTTCTTTCACCTGCCTAAATTTGCCATAAATACTTAACAAAATAGTTTGTCAATTCACAGGAGTTATGTCTGAGTACAAAAGACAAGTAAGATACAAAGACAGATTTAACACAATTTTAACACAGATTTTTCTACCATTTTATGTTTTTTCTAAAATGAAATCAGAAAAGTTGGATATCTTTTTCAGCATATGAGGTGGTCAGTTTTGGATACCCAGTGGTCAGAAAATAAAAGGAAAAAAGGGACCAGTTAAAGTGTTTTCAAGGCAGAAGTAAGAGACTAACATAATGCTAATCTTTTGTTCTACAGTGTTTCACACGAGGATTTGAATACAAGAAACATCAAAGTGATCATACTTACGAGATAATGGTAAATACTCCTTTTAGATAACACCTACTCAATCTTGAGCGTTCATAACTTCCCAAGAGTTAGACCCTTGCTTACTAATATTACATTGAAAAGTTAAGTGATACAATTCTTTCATTCAGAGGTTTAGAACTATTAAAAAAAGAAAAAGTCTTCCTTGAGAGCAAAGAAAAATATCCACCTGGAACATAATGGAATAGTGGAGACATTTAAAGCTACATTTTTCTGTTCTACCTAGATAGCACAATGCGTCTCACTAGCCTTCCAATTCTTTAACCATGTGAATCAACTTCCGTTTCTCTACTGTTTTGTCTTCCCCAAAATTAATCATTTTAAAAGTCTTCAGTAATTTTCACCATGTTTCTTAGCATACAGCTGATAGACACAACATGTAACAGTATATCAGAAGATCTGTAGTGACAAACTAGTTTTTACTGTAGTTGATGACCCAGTGCCCTAAATAATTCATCGGTTATTTGATCAGGTTTCATGAGACACAGTAGAAGTTTAAAACTACCAGTATTATATACTATGGTGCCCTCTAGTTTAGAACTTCTGTGCTTTTCATCTGGTGGATTATAACAGAGGATCACAGCAGTTTGATTTGCTTTTTTCTTCTCTAGACTTCCGATTTCCCTGTCTTGGATCCTAACTGGACAGCTCAAGAGGAAATGGCACTCCTAGAAGCTGTGATGGACTGTGGATTTGGAAACTGGTGAGAATTTAGTGGTTCAGCCAAAGTCAGTGAATGATGGGTAGTTTTTCTTTTCATTTCACTGGATCTTACTGTTGAATACATCAGTGCACATTGAATGTTCAGTGACTTATTGTGGTTGAGACACTAATTTAGCAGCTAAAGAGGAAGACTGGGGTAGCAGATTCTGTTTTTAAATCTACTGTCAGATATAAAAGGAAGTTGTTAAAGGCTTCTTGTGAGACGCACGGCACCTCCAGTGAAGTACTAAGTTCCCTCAGTTCGCATGAAAGTCACTTGGTTTTGAAGGATCTCAACTATTGCACAAGATTTTTCTGTGCCTCAGTTTACTCCTCTGTAAAAACCAACTACAGAATTTCTTATCTTGTGTGGTTTTGGTTTGCTTACAGTTGACTAGCTAGGTGTTGTTATTTTTGGAGGTTTCCTGCTTCTCTGTCATATTTAGGATAGAGCACTGGAAATATTGAATATTTTTACATTATGTTCTATTAAGTTAATTTCTGTAGTTGCGACAGGATTTTTATGCATTTGTAAATAAAGGAGCTCTGTAGTCATGAGTTACCTCTCTTCTCCTTCATGAAGAAATAGCTGTATTAAAAGTATAGAACTCCAGACTTCACTGAAACAGAACTGTGAGTTCTTAAGTGTACGTTGCTGTCATAATTAAGACTGAAAACTGGTTGCAGTTATGTTCTGTAACTATGCTGACTAGTAGAACACTTTGCCCTATTTAGCGATACAAGTAATCTTAACTTTTTCCTTAAACACTTGGGTTTTTTCAGCCTTTACCAAATAAAGGAAAGACTCACTTCCTGGAATCCCTTGCATCCAGTTTTTTGTTTAACAGAAATTAAAATGTTTGCTGCTGGTAGATTATGGGTTTTTTTAAAGTACTCAACTTACACAGCCATTTTATTAAGACAAAATGCTTCATGTTTCTAGTCAACCACTTTTCCAAGAAAGATTTGGCAAAGAATGTGTTTTGTACAACCATTTTGGTGTTTTAAAAAAAGCTGTTTAACATTGCTACACGAAAGGGGAAGACACTATCCAGTTAAAATTGCAAGAGAAACTTGAGAAGCACAATGCAATTCCAGACTTAGAATTTACCATTACTGGAATTAGGAAAATGTATAAAAAGCTCTCAAATAGCAATACTAAATTTTCAAACATATAAAAGATATGGTACATTCCATCAGTTAGGGAGTTTCTCATGTAAAGACACTGAATTGCATTGCTCATGACCACCAAAAAAGTGCTCCCCTACCACTGTACCAAACGTGTAAATATTGGCTCAGCGTTAGTACACAAAATATGAATTCAGACATCATCAGAGATCAGTTCTCTGCACACAACGCGATCAATCTCTTGTCCAAAATTATCTTTTCCCACTAGAGAAAGGAAAAAAACCCTCAACATTTCTGTGTTCTTTGTATTAAGCCTTCCCATCTCCCCACTTCAGGCAGGACGTAGCCAACCAGATGTGTACAAAATCGAAGGAGGAGTGTGAAAAACATTATATGAAACACTTTATCAACAATCCCTTGTTTGCATCTACATTACTGAACCTGAAGCAGGCGGAGGAGGCACAGCACAACGAAACAGCCATTCCTTTCCACGGTGAGTATCCCCTGCCCTCTAGCACACGCAGGGAGCTTCCTTGCAAGGTCGCTGCTCTTCCAAAACTGGAATCAGCAGCCTTTGGACAAAGGCATGGACCACACAGGCAGTTTGCTTTCATTCCCAAAAAGAGATCTGGTTCTTATGGCTAACTTGAATAATGTTAGTAGTAGGGTTTTCTTCACACTGTATTAAGTCATTAGTGTATCAGATAGACAAGACTGCCAGTTCACTGGGAAAAGGGAGAGAACAGAGTGGTCTGATAAAAACTTTGGGTTCTCAAAACCAGAAATTCTGGACAGCCAGTGGAAACGGTCACTCACAGAAATCACCACGGCAAAAGCCTGGATGTGCATGGTCATTTAAAAGACAAGCTACCTCAAAGCTACTTCACCTGTGGCACGATATAACAGCATGGTAAATACCGCTGTGAGTTCTCACCCTGATGCTGGTTACTTTTCTGGTCCAGACCCTGCGTAGCAATGTTAACTGAGATGGGATTTCTACCTTTAAAACATTTCATCTCATTATCCACTGTGTACCAGGGCTAAGTGCTGAGGTGATTTGTCATAAAATCACTCCCTTTAAACTATGCTGATTTCACACCTCTCTCTTTAAAACTGCCTTTTAAAAAGTGTATGCTAAATTTCAGCAATTTAACAAATTTTCAGTTTTCCTTAAATTTAACATCTTTAGAATTGCCCCAGTCTAGCAGCTGCTCCATCATAAAGTTCCCCAGAACAGCTGGGTAAAAAGATCGCTTGGTATCTGGAGGTTTAAATTTCATGATGAAGCGGTTAGAGCTAAAGCAGTAGGAACTGGACAGTTTTGGTTCTGTCCCTGGCTGTCATTGATTTTTTTATGTGACCTGGGCCAAGACAAATTTGCTGTGCCTCAGCTTGCTTTATCTGTAGCATGGGACGTAGAACGCTTAGCTCCTTCACAAGTGTGTTGTGAGCCTCAGTCCATTATTGTCTGTAAAACACTGAGCTCCTCAGTTGGGAAGCGCTGTAAAAATTCAAGAGTTGTATAGCTTTAATTGCAGCTCTCTGTGAATGGCCCCCAGAAGATGGCAGATTTAACACCCCTGTTGCTATTAACTAAAAGAACCTGCATGCTGAGACCGAGTGATCTGCAGAGGTTTACTGGGGGGATGCTGAGCTCTGAAACATAGAGTTTACATTTTACAACCTATTTATTACCTTGAATTTCTGTGTTTGACTTTTGAGAATACTATGAACTTCTCAGATTACTGCATTTTTCTCTGGATGAACTCAGTCTTTTTCTGAATAGAATGCTGAATAAAAGCCCAATCGGGGTGTTTTTCCTCAACTAATTATTCCCACTTTTCCTGCAAAAGAAACACCTATTTACGGATCGTTAAAAAAGACCCCAAGCCCTACACAACAACTAAAAACGTTTATTTTTTTCAGCTGCTGATGATCCCCCACGGCCTACTTTTGATTCCTTGCTCTCCAGGGATATGGCTGGGTACATGCCAGCGAGAGCTGACTTTGTGGAGGTAAGGTTCTCTCTTCTGCCATTATTTTTGAGTTTGCTACTGAACGCAAGATCAGCAAACGCACACTTGTTTGCCCCTGGCTATAGGTCTTTACTCTTCATGTAGAAGACACGAGAAGAGAGGACAGGGCAGAGTGATTAAAGCAAGGATTTAACTACAGAGGTGGCGATGCTGGCCTGCGAAGCTGCGGGCAGGCGATCTGTGAGCCGCGGGCTTTGTGTGTCCGGGCGTGAGGCGTGCTGCTACCCCCAGATGTCCAGTAATGAATGGCTCTTATGTAAGCAGAGTAGATGCTGTGAATTAGATGCTTAGCAAAAGGGGTCAGCTTCAGCATGCTTCTATTTCATTTGCCTCAGAGAAGCAGACATGAGCCTGGTCCAAAGATCACTTGAAAGACCTGCATTGTTTTCGGCGTTCTTAGCTGTGGGCCCAGGGCCCCAATTCCTGTTGCAAAACAAGCTCCTGTACATGAAGTAATGAATTCAGCCATATAGGGGCTTCTTGGTTTTTTGTACATTTGAGCAGAATTTCTACCACAGTGTGGGAGTCATGGAGATTACCTGATTAATTCTCATTATCCTATCACAGCATCCTGTTCCAGTTCCAGCCATGGGGGTGCACACTACACATTCCCTAGTTAAAGCTCCCGGATGGAACCTTGTACAACCGTGTATGAGTAAATATCTCTGTTTTCAGTACTTCTACGTGTACTGAAGCTTGATACCAATTTTTTAGTGCTAGTTAGTGACAATTTATTGATCACCTCTGAACAGGAATTTGACAACTACGCTGAATGGGATTTGAGAGATATTGATTTTGTAGAAGATGATTCAGACATTTTACATGGTAAGTCCCTTTTTTTTTACATTGTCTGAAAAAAAATATGTCAGAGTGCCTACACAACATTTCATTGGGTCTCTTTTTTCTCCACACACTTTTTTAAAAGTGAAAATACATTTTTAGTGATCTCACTTCTGTGCACTGGCATTTAAACACTGGCATTTCTATGGTCCTCATTTTCAAATCTCTTTTAAAAGCTCTTAATCAACTGATGTACAAATGGTACTTCTATATAGAATAATGCACTTCACTCATTACTGAAATGTAGCCAGTTGTAAAGTAGAACGTGACTGAAATCAAATACTCTCCACCATCAGTAAGCATCTCTTTAGGAAAGACACAAATGATGTTTTATCCAGTACGAACTCTAGAGAAAGTTTAGAAGCAAATTATCTGATATAGCATTTTGTCTGGAAACGGGTAGCAATACATCAGAGTTTGAATAAACAGACCTACAGGCTTATTAAAAAACAGAAACATCAATGCCTTGATATTACTTCCCCTCCCTGGCTGAAAGATATTCTTTCCATCTACATAATGTTTGTGAGCATCATAGCAAGGCACAACTTTTGTTCTGATTCAGAAAGGCAAACACCTCCTTCTCTGTTGCTAATACCCCATTCCCCTACTATATCTAGTTTCTTAGAAGATCTGTCACTTACTCTAACCTCTGTTAGTTTAGGAAATCTGATATCAGGGTAGGTATTAATACAGGCAGCAAGGAGATATGTAGTTTAAGACTGTGCGCAACACATTGAAACTGTTCTATTCTTGAAGTTGTGTGGTTTGTCATGCGTTAAACATGCATGCTGAGTTACAGTAGCATTAGCTGTATGTGGCAACTTACTTTTTTATTGTGAAGAGGATGGTTGCTGTATGAGTCCATTTACTGCTACTGTGAACTGTTTCTGTGAACGTAGCGGCCTTAATAATACCAAATAACAGGAACTATAAAAATGACAAGAGAAGAAAAGGTCATACTTTTCCCCACATTTATAAGTACATATAGTGTTTAAAAGTACAGTGTTTATGCTTCAGAATTCTCCCCTTTATGTCAGGCAGTTCTAAGCTAAAGCCTTAGCACCCCTTGGAGACAGACAAATCCTGTTACGTACAGACAGTCTTTCCAAACTTAAAAAATCAGTTTGAAATTTAGCAGTGTACACAGAGCTTTAAGGAATGCAAAGTCCCTTGGCTCAAAAAAGGTTATGAGGATCGTATGTCAGTCTGTCTTCCCTTTTAACGTTTCTTGAAAGGCAGACTGGCTTGCGGACTTGGCATGGATTCATCATGCCATCTCTCTACTGTTTATTACTATTAAAAGATGTGTTTTCTTTATTCCATGTCCTATTTGGAATCCTAGTTAACTGAAAAGGCAAAATAATCTCCTAGTTCTGTTCATTAATTGATAGCTTAACATTCATTCAAGCTGGTTTACCAGCATTGTCTTCCGTACCCCTCACACCTGTCTTCCACCCACTGCACTGTTCAGCCATCTAAGATATCTCCTACCAGCCCCCTGTTTAAGTGGTCAATATCGTCAAAAATCAGCTTTCCTCATCTTTTCAGAATATCATAAAGCTATGCAGTGCTGGACCCTTTGGTCTGTCCAGCACAGTGTCCTGTTCGTACCTCATAGCAAACACACAGCAGAAGAATGTAAGAAAAGGCAAGTACAGGCAGATACTTTTCCTGGCATATCTTCTACATTTCCTGCAGTGATAAGTTTAGAGACTTCTTGAGCCATAGGTTGTGTTCAGACCATTTTGACCAAAGGACCTGTCCCCCATGAACTTAGCTAGCTACTGTTACAACTGTATGTATTTGTACTTATGCCCCCATAACATCCTTTAGCAGTGAGTTCCACAATTGAGTTAGTTCTACAACTTAGTTATGTGTTGTGTGAAAACACACTTTCTTCTGTCTGTCAGATCTTTTGCCTGATCATTTCACTGGATACCCTCTAGTCCATTCTTCAGTTGTTTTCAGTATTTAGTATAGGATGTCAGCCATTTGCCCTGTGAAAACTGTTTGGCAGAGGTTATGGAGCATGACCAACTACATTTTCGATCTCTTGCCTCAGGAACTCTGGCATCTTCCTTCCCACAGCTGTCCTAGATCTGCCCACGTGAGAGAGAATGCCCCTAAAAAATGAAGTCCCAGGGTCTAGCCAGCTGTTTTTCTTTTAGATGAGGAATCTTGGGGAAAGAAAGAATTATTTTCTGAAAAACTTTGGAATTAGATCTTTCCCTTCATCTCCGAGTTAATACAAAAAAGGAAGGAGCCACATCCCTCCTGTCCTGCAGTTTTGAAGATCTCAGATGCTGACTTTGCTTGATTGCTTGAGAATATTTTGCAACTTAACTGTAGGATTTCATACTGTAGAAGATGGCTCAACGTTTGGCTCTGAAGGCAGGGACAGGCATTTGGATGATTTAAGAGACCTTTGTACTTTTTAGTTAACAGACAGGGAAGGTTGCGAGGAGGCCCTGGGGAGCCAGGTTCCCGTAGTCTCTCCCAAGGGCGCCTGTCCCACTGCTTCCAGGCAGCGGGTCTGACCCTGCCTCTCTACCCCAGCCCTGCCCGCTGCCAAACTTCTTACACGAGATCTTACAGAAATGCCCTTGAAAAGCAACCCTGTGGCTGTCTTCCACACCTGCTCGAGACAAATTTTTGCTGCCAAACAGCAAACTTTATTTTTAAAGGAAAAAGGTGTAAAACAGAGTTTTAACATATTTTATAGTGCAGAGAAACCCAAATGGGGTCTTGCAGCATACATTAAAATGAAAAGTGAAAAAATCCCTAGTTTGTTTTCCTGCCATACATTAAACCTCACTGGGTTCAAGATTAATTTTTGAAAACTACTTTTATATTCCATTTTCTGAAAGTTACTCAAGCTAGACCCTGAGAACACGCTGACCAGAAAAATTTCTATGGTCTTTCTTTCAGTTGTTTCACAAGTCACAGACCAGCGCTGCAATGTCTAGGTTGCACTTAACACAGGAATGTTTGATGCTTTCATTGGAACAGAATTCCTCCTTCTGCCCTTTCCTCCTTATTGCTCTGCTTTTCTTAAAATTTTGTAAAAATCATTTTATAAAATGTTCTAGATCTAAGCTGCTTGAGCTGTTTCCTGATACCATTGTATTTTCCCCTTTACATTTTCCTGTGTCACTCTAAACAAGTTCTCAGTATTCCCACCAGAAAAAAGAGTGCAATTTAATCCAAGGTGGAAAGACTCCCAGGCAGCCTTTTATGAGGAACACAGAAGCCTGTACCTGCTGGCTCTCCAGCTCCTCCCGCTACACAGGAGGTCACAGGCATTGTTCAGTCACTTCTCCATATTAGTGAGATGGTAGAAATTGTGTGAAATCTCGCATTTCACTTCTTGAACTGTTAACTTTTATTCAGTACTTGCAGTATAATAAGTGCATGCAAATATGTATGGCATTTAAACAAAAACATAACGGACAGATCAAAAGAAACAACTAGTTACAAATCTAATTCAGCCCAGAGTGCTTGAATATTTAATGAATTACAAGTTTTCATCAGACTGAATTATAACCTTAGTAATTTATCTTTTTCGCGGCTTTTTCTCCCCTTTCCTTCTCATGCAAGTGATTTTTACTTCTAATACCGGAGAGTAATTGCTGAAACTGCAGTTTTAGAAGTGAGTGGCAATAGACTGCAACTCTGGCTGTACAGTAGTGAAATTTCATTTTATAAGATACAAGGCAGTCAATGTCCTTCTAAATATTACATGATGTTTATTCTTTTGTGGGAGTTCCTGACATGCTCTGAAGGCAAATACTCTGTTTGCCTAGGGTCCTGCTTTCCTCCAGGGAGGGTGAATTTGAATTGTAGCCATTAAGTTTGTACCAACCAAGGCACACACTGGATACACAGCCTGTTTACTTTGATTAGTTTGCATTCTTCCCATTATTTGGGCCTTGCATGCCAAACAGGTTAGCTAGCATGAAACAAAGGTCTCACTCATTAGTGTTCAAAAAAGTTTTTGCAGACTAAATGAGGCTGAAGAGGAATGAAAAGCAAAGAAACTGTTTTGGACACACTCTTGAGAAGAGAAAATATTTTGATTTTTTGGAATGAAGAAGGGAGCCTTGAATTTCTGCCTATCGCTGGATCCTTCAAAGCTACTCTGACCATCTGAAAGAACCTTATCATTTCTCAAAATGGACACTTTGAACAGGGTGTCAGCTTGGATTATCTTAAGTTACCAGTGCAAACAACTGCCTCCCTAATACAATCCGTGGGGAAAAGCACAGGCAAATAATTTCCATTCGTACAGCATCTCTTTTCTCATTTCAATGCGGCATGTAACAGTATAGTAGCCTGAGTTATTCATGCATTCCAGATTTTGTAATCGGCTGTTCCTGTGTGAATATGTCTGTTAAAAGCAAAAACCCCTCCAAAAGTGCATGTGGCAGCAAATACTAATTTTTCTGTAAGCAGAAGCTCCATTTTTTCCCTTCGTTTGTTGTTCTTATGAATGTTCCTTCCCCTCCCCAATTGATCATAATTTCTTTCAGAATATTGTGCACTCAGGTGAAAGCATCAAAATGCAGCGGTTATAGGTGCATAATTACTTGTGATATTTATAGAGGTTCTCCAATACAATTTCTGCATGTACTTATTAAGTTCTGCCCACACACACCCCAGAAAATAACATGTTAGCTTAGCTTGCAGAGAGTTTAAAAATATAAAAATATTTTCCATAAATTGGCACCGATTCCAACACTTAGTAAGGTATTTCATTCATGTTTAACTTGCTGCCTTTCCCAATTTGTTGTCCCCACATTTAAGCAAGAAGAATTTGCTACCTGTGCTGCTTCTTAAATTAGGAAACTTAGTACCTCTTTATGAAAATACATGATGATTCTTGAACACTCCGGTTTTGCAAGAAATTTGCAAAAAGAAGTAAGAATATTGTACCACCCCTCCTATCTTCATACGTAATCTTTTGCTCCTAGATTAACATCAAATCAGTTTTGTATAAATTCAAGATTTTTTTTGCTAATACAGGATGAGCAAGTGCAACTCAAAACTGCTGGCTCCTGAGCTAATACACACAGCCTTTGGGCTTTAGCTGTCCCTGTTGATGAGAAATTTTATTACCCAGAGGACTGCACAGATGAATTGCCTAGAGGCTGGGGGCTTCCTGGCATTTACATATAAATACATATTTTAAAACAGACACATAACCACACTTTTTTCTTAATTGCATTATTAATTAATTATTGGAGAGTGCAATCAATAAACTGTCAGTATCAGTTTTGCTCTTTTCTTGTAACTTCCGAGAGAGGAGTGGATTGTGGATTGTGGATTCTGTCACACAAGTTACACCCTCCTTCACACAGCACAGGGCGCTGAAAGGGGATGTGCTCTTGCCTGGTTTCAAAGAGCTCCATGTTGTCTCTACAGACTGTAAACCCACTGTCGAGTCTTACGCCTCTTCCTTCTGAGAGCATATTGAAACCATTGATGTACAGGAAAAAAAGCCAACCAAGAAATCAGCCAACTCTACGCTTACTTAATGACCTAGAATTTTTGCGTTATTCAACAAAATGACGGAAGGGAAGGTGATAGGTGTCTCCTTATCATCTCTTTCAAGAATTGACCAAAAAAGTTTATTAACCTAATGGTTACAGGAAAAAGAAGCTGAAGGATCTCCGAGTGGATCAGCCAGACTGCAGACAGATTTGATTTTGAAAAGGATATGATTTCTAATGAGCATGGCTTTTTCCTGTGCTTCTTCACATTGTCGTGAACTATCCTCTTTGTTCTTCTGGCAGACAGATAAGTTTAGAAGTTAACAAGCTAAAATCTTGTAGATGTTTTTAAGAACTGTGGCAAAAGCTACTTTGAATCTTCACAGTTCAGTACTGTCTTTCTATTTTTTGGAATTCCTTGTTCTGTTCAAAGAAGCCTTTGTCCAAAGGTGGTACCTCAGATCCTTAAATATGATAAATTTGCTTTTCAGGAGAAGGAATACATAACAATTGCATGCATGAAGGAACAAATAAGTGCTAATAGTAAAACAGTCTAAGAAGGAAGAGGAAAAGAGTTCTCAGGATCTGCCTAGGTTCATATTTACAGGCAGTAATGTATTTGGAAGGAGTAGGGAACAGAAAGCTTCTACAGGTAGCATGTATAGTCTGCAGAAGGTTAGCCTCTAGTGAGTTTATGCCTGTGTAAAATTGCCATGAGATTTTTAAAACGGCAAACTAGAGTGACCATTTCAGCCTACCATGAACACCAAGGCTTGAAAATTAGCCTCATACAGTGATTACTTATGTCTTCGGTAACCTCCTTTTTTTATTATTTTGCAGCTCTGAAGATTGCAGTTGTAGATATCTATCATTCCAGGTTAAAGGAAAGACAGAGAAGAAAAAAGTGAGTTTTCAAGCAATAACTGTGATCCTTTGCTTCTTTACCATGTTTTGGTCCCTAGTGTTGTCCTAATAGGAAACATAATTGTTTTCCTATAGCATCCTTCCAGACAATTCCCATTCATGGAGACCTTCTGCTATGAGATCTGCATGACAGGCTGCGCCTTGGATGTGTGGTTCTCCTTCTGTGCGCAGATTAGGATCAGGCACACGGCTTTAGCAATGGTACCAGCCCAGAAAACACAGATTAACAGACCCTGATACTTGTACACATGGTTGACAAAGGACCTCTACACACCATAACGCTCCTTTAAACTCTCAAAACAAGTCATTAATTGTGAAAAGCCTGTTTTCTGGTCCTCTTTAGTGCATGAAAGTCATGTACGCAGTGCTCTGCATATTACTGTCCCAAATCCAGTTATACATAAATAACTAAGCTTCTGGCACACCTCATGAGATCACGTAGCCATTTTGCAGAATGAGAAACTGAAATGCTATCTGGGAAACGGCTCACAGATCCAGGGCTAGGAACCAGGAAAAGAAGAGGCAAATCACTGTTCTTTTTGTCCCCTATGTAATGCTGATGCTATGTAACGCACATAATTAATTTTCTACTTCAAGGAAAAAAAAAAGCTGCCAGTCTGTGACTAATTGCTAGACCCCTACTTTCTCCATAGAAATGTTTGCATCATTATTTTTAATTCTTAGTGGTCCATAAGTTAGTTTTCCACAATGTGTAATGAAGATACAAATATATTGCTGACATGAGTTTGAATAATTTATTCAGTTCATTTGACAGCTTTCTAGAATGACTCAATCTATTCATTAAATTCAATTTTATTATAACTTTCAAATACTTTGTTCAATATTTAAAGTTATATCTTGCTGTATTACTCCCTTCTTTATAATTCATAAATAAAACATATTTTTGTGGTGTAATGGCCATTATGATACATCATGTCATACTAAAAGAAAGTGCCATAAGGCTCAGCTACATAAATTGGTGTCAGTTTTGTAAAGTTTCTACAGCAGGATGGGACAAAAATCTGGAAAATGACATAAAGATGCTGATGTCACTGTCAGAAAGGCTAGTCTATGTGGGACAGGAATATTCTTTTATACATACTAAAGAAAATGTAATGGATTTTATAGAGCAAATTCCAACTTGACCTTGACGAGCCCAACTTTGTAGTGTCTCTTATCGTTTGCAAAAGTCAGGTGTTTATCGAATCGCCACATAGCAATGACCACATGACATTTGCTGAAACCTGTGACAAATGTATTTGTCATGCACTTCTAAATATCTTTCCTGCCTTTTTGCTCTGTTCATTTCCCTGAGCCTGTCAGGAGCATTTCAAACTTACGAGTTACCTAAATCATTTTCCTCTCTTTAAAATCTAAGCTGTCACAGAAAAATTCCTTCGTCCTGCTCCCAGTGGTGAAATTTACAGTCCATCTCTCACCCTTGCTCTAGTAGAAGGACGTTTGTCTCTCTCTGAAGCTGGAAATCATGCTTCGTGAGACATTGCTTTACCTCCACTTTTGGAAGGACAAGATATAAGACACTGCAGATGCGAAATTTGTGCCTAAAGAAGCAATTTCAAACCTTTAAAGTGATCGTAGCTCCCTTTGTGCTTAGTGCTGTCAGAGTTGGACTAATGCAAACTGCTATCCAAAATTGACCCTGATTAAAGCTGCGCTGCATCACTACATCATTTTTCTCAGCTAGCCAGTTCAAGGGTTGTGGAAATTTCATACGTGTTTAGTTTTAGAGCCCTCTGATGGTCTAAATCAAAGTTTCTTCTGAAGCCTTTGTATTTATGAGGTAATACACAAGTTAATGCCTTTTATTAATACCATTTTGCTCTCAATTACAGAATTATAAGAGATCATGGCCTAATCAACCTCAGAAAATTTCAGAGTGAGTATCAGGTCTAACTGCTTAATTTTGAAGTGGCCTCTGCTCAGGAAGCAAAACTTCGCAGGTTCACTGTTTCCAGTGCACCAGTGTGGTTTATTCATTCTGGACCATATTCAGATGGACTGAATTCCAGCAGATTTCCTGCCCTGACTGTTTCCAACCAGCTGGCTCTAACTACTCCCAGCTCAGTGTTCTAGTTATTGCCTCAGAATTGCTCTTCAGAAGCATTTTGGCCTCCAGCGAGTAGGGAGAGGGGTGAAGGTAAAATCTAGGCCTTTTAAGTGCATCTCACTATTCTAAGAAATGATCAAACAACATTTAAATATCATCCTTTATGCTTTTAGAATTTTAAGGGCTGTATAATTTTGTTGCTTTTTACTCAGCAGTTGGTAGTAGTGACACCAAAATGCCCAAGAAGTGTACCAAACCTGGATTTTTGGGCAGTTCACAGAGGCTGGGGATCACTTCAGGTTCCACTGAATTTATTTTCATCTCACAGTAGGAGTGATAAGGTGTGTCACTTTTTTTCCCCCTCTAGTTTTGGAAAGGCGATATCCGAAGGAGGTTCAAGACCTTTATGAAACAATGCGACGCTTTGCACGAATTCTTGGACCAGTAGAGCATGATAAGTTCATTGAAAGCCATGCATGTAAGTATTTTGAGGATTTTAGCATCTATGTTCTCAATAGGCATAATGAGGGGTTGCATCATCTACAATGTTTCCTAAATATATACCACTCCTGGAGGGCAGGAGGTTGTTTTTCTCCTCCTCCCCCGCATAACTACCTCAGAAAAACAAATATATTTGTGGTTTGATACATTAAATGAGCAGCAAGTGGGTTTTTCCACTAAACTGTATCTGAGTTCTTTGTTTGATTTCTCAGTTGACTGAACATTCTGGTCATGTGTTAGAAGTAATATTTTCTTATCAGAAGACCACTGTTCATTTACTGGGACTGTATATCACTGAAAGAATAAAATCCCTAAAATTTATGTCTGTATTGAGAGATTGGGACCTGGCAGCAAATTGTGAATTCTTTGAAAGATACATGTTAAACTATTATATGTGTACATAATTATATAGTACAGCAGTCATTATGTCCCTTACCTTAAAGGGAGAGGCATTGTTCCATCACCGAATCATCTCAAGCATGCATTTAGTCAAATTCCAGTACGAGTCATTACATCCTGCTTAATTCTGTGACTTAAACTGGGAAAATTGTTGCTCATTAGAAGGAACAAAGCATTTAAAGAGTTGCAACTGTATTCAGGACAGCCTGTGTGAAATACCAAAAGTATGATCCTGCAAAATCATGAGTCCCACATGTGAGTGCTAGTCCTGGAACCTAGTTTTGTTGTTGTAGTGTCAACAAAGTCCTCAAGTTAACCTGATAGTCAAGTACACGCATTATACCGATCTCCTGAGTAGTATGAGTAAACAAATTCAAGACAAGCAAACTTGCTCACTGTAAAACTAAGCGATGCCTGGAAGCCAGCTGATAAAAGCTACAGGCAGTAAATACCTCTGAGCAAAAGAAACATGGGTATTTAATCTTACTGACTGCAGAAAAAGAGTTGTCTGCAAGGAAAAATTTTGGAAGGTCCAGTTATGAAAATAATTGTTCAAAGGCAATATTAGATTCTATAAGGAGCCTGGATGGAGTAGTTTTTCAAACCTATTGAAATGCCTTCCAGAAATCCTACGTTATTGTTATTTGCCTTGTCCGGGGTATGGCAAGGGAGCTGTCAAAGCGTGAAGATAAAAAAACTTTCCTGAGCACACAAATGCTAGAAACCAGCTTAAATCTGTGATCAAGAGTGTTGGAACGCAGTGAGTTTGACATCTGATACAGATTTGTGCAGGGAGGTTAACCCTGTCGATGGTTCTGTATGCTTCATAGCCGAACTGTGTAGACAAATAAGAAAGAGCAATGTTCCTAGTAGTTCACTGCTACCCCCACTGACCCACATTTGGTTTTTTGATTTCCCTTCTGCTTACTCTTGGGGTAAAACAGTGGAATTTGAGCTGCGAAGGGAAATAAAGCGACTACAGGAATACAGAGCAGAGCAGGAATCACCAATTTCTGTAGTAAGTACCTGATGCATTATTCAGCCCGTTCCCATTCATCAGTGTGTGGAAGGATGATTTTACAACATTTAGGATGTGTTGAATAAAAAGACACTTATTTTTGAAATGCATTTGCCTAGCTCTTTAACTGAACAAGACTTTAGCAGTAATGTTTCAGTCCAGCTGTGCTTTTTAAAGCTAGTTTGAGCCATCAGCTTGAAGAACACACTGTCTAGCAAAGCTCTGCTTTAGTCACCACTTTCAAAAGATTCAGAAAAAAAAAAAAGTAAATGTCCTGGCACAGTGGTCTCCAGTGCTTTATCTCTGGACACTTTCACTGGCTGTCAACATAGTGTCATATCTGGAGAGAGGCCTAAGACCTCTACATAAATGAAATGGCCTGTTTTATCGTGGAATTGGATCATGGAAGCCTTTTCTGTTTGTTTTTGGCCTGAAATTAATGGGGAGAGGAGTGCAGGGTGGAATCTAATACCTTCTGATGCCAAGTAGTTGTCATGAAGGAGAATAGCAGAGTCTGGTCCAGAGCTCGAGAACAATTTCTCACTTATTTCCTAAAGCAGAAAAACAACAGTCTGGAAATGTTGACCAAGACAGCTGGTGAAAATGTGGTATCTCTTTGCCATAGGCGCCAGAACATACGATCACCTTAAGAAGACAAGAGATGAGGAACGCCTAAAGCGCACTATGCTTTCTGAAGTCCTGCAGTACATCCAGGACAGCAGCGCCTGCCAGCAGTGGCTCAGTCGACAAGCTGATATGTACGGTTACAGTAAGACTGTGCATTTTACATACCTATGCTTTAGGTGCATCAAACACATTTTTCTGTGTGACAATAACAAATTTATTACAGTAGGAACAGTCTGCAAAATTCAGAAACTGGGGATAACAGCAATGGTGTTTGTTGAAGTGCAGGCAAGGAAGTGACTAGTAAGGGATCAAAATCTCAGTTTTCTGTATTTTATACTTCAGGAACTTAACTGCTGTTAATAAAGTCATGGAGGGAAATGAGGTCCTTATGGATATTAATGAGGGCACAGATGACACTTGAAATGTTTCAGATGATTTTAGATGTAGCAGCATTATTAATGTGTAGTCACCCTGCACAAGCACTTTGATTTAAAGAGTAAGCTGCAATGCAAAGGAGGTGCATCCTGTATGCCACGGTGTCTGAGAAGATGATTTGTAATTTCCCCAGTCAGTCTCCACTTAATTTTTTATTGTCCTCCCCCACCTCTTCCTTTTGTTTTTTTAAACCGGTTTCAGACATGATCTTCAATCTGGGAGTGATAAAGATTTAGAAATCCTGTTGACTTCAGATCAGGGCCTGGGTTATGCAAGTCGAATTGTATAATTATTAGAAGTTGGGGAAAAAGTAGTTTCAGAGCCACTATATACAGTTAATTCTTAAAAAAAGATGAAGGCAATTTGAAAATTTCCTTTCTTTTCAGTGATTCAGGCCTGAGTCCCACGGTACCAGTTCCTTCAAATTCAGGTAACTGTTAGATGATGGTCTGTGATAAAAAGCCAGCCATACATCAGTAATATTGTTCTGACAGCCAGTTGGAGAGTGACTCTCTTGCTTGAGTGCTAAAGCATCAGTCCTCAAGCCTTGTGGTTAAGCACTGCTTAAGTCAACATTACCTCAATCTGCAACTCATTCCATGTGCAAATCTGGTAGAATTTTTTGCTGAATTTCTAGATTTTTCTGACTACTGGTGGAAAACACAACCTAAAGCTACATTAACAAGGCAGGAAAGAGAATAATTTTCACATGAGAACAAAATTTTGCCTTGGAAAAGATAAAGCTAATCCAGGTTTTTAATGAAACCATATAGCACGTACCATAGCAATATGAACCTGACAGAAAGCAGATTTGAGAGGGCAGAACACCAAAAAACAGTTGCCTGAGAAGCAGGCAATGGTTGCAGCATCAAGCACTCCAGAGTGACAGAATGAGATGATACAGGTTGCCTGTGGAACTTCAGTTTTCCTTTTCTATGAATATGCTTTTATATTCTTTAATTCTGTGATCACAAATTATGGTTTTTTCCACCAAGAGGACCCCGACTTCTTTCAGTGCCCAGTAAGGACAGATTCAGGGGTCAGTTAAGGCCCTCGTGAACAAGACTTCTATAAAATCCCATCTCATTTGTTGTGGTCACAGGGTGGCATGCAATGAATGAGACTAGGATAAAGTTTTACTATAAGGCTGTTAAATGTTGCCAGGGAAAACTGCCTGCTAGCCCTGTCTCTACATCCAGTTTTTATGTGGATGCTAATAAACCACTTGAACCAAACTTCACGGAGGTGGACACTAAGCCTGTATGTTCCTCCTCATTTCTTCCAGGAGTGTTGGTAATTTGGGTCAGAATACCAAGCAACTAGTCATTGCAGTATACACTATGTTTTAAACGTATTTGGTGATGGCTATGATGTGGTATTTTGGAGAGAAAATAGGATTGCATATCTCAGGCTGGGCATCCAGAGCCCATGAAATGGGGACAGTATCCCCCCAGCTGAAGTGCTAGTGTGAAGAGTAAAGTTAATTTTTTGTCAAGTATTCAGTGGTCCATGAAGGAGAGGAGCCCAAGAGAACATGAATTGTTTTGCCTATGGAACTCAGATAGCACGCAGTGTTTACGACCAGTATCACATGTTGAACAGAACCCAAACAAAATACCATATAGTTGCTAATTAAGCAAACATCCTGCATACTGCATAAGGCAAAGATACCGTGGAAAACTGCCACGTGTCTATATAATTAACGGCTGCATCATACTGAATATACAAGAGGGCAAATTAATGTTGCTTAACTTTACTTCTAGATTTTGAGATCTTCACTTTGCAGCCTTAATATGTTTTCTTTAATGTAGTTAGCATGTCTGTGTGTTATTTCCTATGCTTATAAAAGAGTAAAACCAAATTCTGTCATGTCTCATCGTAGCAGACTCATTCCAGGTCATAGAAAGAGAGAGCAGTGCTGGGAAATAACTTCCCCTACACCTACCAGAGACTGGCTACTCTAGCTTCTTTCTAATCCTTCAGATCTCTCTCTGATTAGGCTTCCCTCACCAGCCAGACTCCCATCTGTTTCCTACAGATGCACAGGAGAAAGAGGGAGACTCCCCAGTCCCAGAGGTAGGACCCAGACAGGGCAGGGTCTGGAGCAGCAGCCAGCACAGTCCTTGGGAAAACGGAGCTGCACGCTTCCCAAGATCTCATCACTTTGCCAGATTTGGGAAGTCTGTCCTGGGATAGAGAGACCTATCTCTAACTGCTAAATATGCAACCCATAGCACAGGGGCAATAGACTTTCTAAAAATGTAAATAAATAACCCTAGCTTTGTTCTGAGCTCTGGAAGTTAGAAAGAAATACTATTAGGGAAAAAAAAAAACCCAAACCTGCAAGTAGACAGCCCTCATGAAAGTGTAAGCTGCACCAGTTGAAGTTCAGCAAAGTTATAAACAATAGCGAAAATGAGAACTATCAGACTACTTTGTGATAGATATTTCAGTACTGTTTATCATAACAGACAAAAATAAATCCACAAACTGCATTTGCTTTACAATACCTGTGTAATATTTAAAAGCATTTAAGAAAACTCTGCTTTGTGAAGTTGTCAGCAACGCCAGAGAAATTCACTGCTGACCACACCAATCCCAGCATCCTTGGAAGGTACTGGTTTCCCACCAGCTGGGAGTTAGTCTTGCACGCTGTGCACACTTGGGGCACACCCTCCATGCAGCACTGACCTCCCTGACCCCGGCTGGAAGAGTCGGTTTAGTCAGGAGGTACAGCCCAGCTTAACCACAGTCAGTGCCGATTGACAGAAAGCTATTGTCTTCCAGTCCCTCCTGAATGCCAGCGAGCCAGGGCTAACAGCGTAAGAGTGCTCATGCAGGTATTCACAGTGCCTAGCTATGTCAGTTGCAAAATTGTACCTTTCCTCAAATCAGTGCAGTTCTTACGTTAAGCCCTAAATAAGCCTGTCTATAAACACTTGGATCATAGTGGGTTAACATCATGGGGATTTAATCGCCTCTGATAACACACCTAAGGAACAGCCACCGCCAAACTGCTCAGAGTTCTTCAGTGTTTTCCTTCCTTGTCTCCGCAGGTAGACGGAGTGCTCCACCACTGAACCTCACGGGTCTCCCAGGGACAGAGAAACTTAACGAGAAGGAGAAGGAGGTGAGGAACGGAATGGAAAGATAATGTATATAAAACTTTGTCTTCCCTGTGCAGGGGTGCTCACACCATCTGTCTAAGGTGCTCTCACCTCGGCTAGATGCCCTGACCACTCTCTCCTGCTCACAAAAAATCACTCAGGTTTTCCAGTTGGCTTCTTAATTTCAGTTACTGTGCTATACGTACAACAGAGCTGCAGTGAATTAGCTTATTTAGCAAAGAAAGGTGGAGTGCACCAAGGTGCTGTTACGTGCTATTATAACATCCAGGGTATGACATCCTCTCTTCCCCCGTTGTGAGACTGGGGTGAGCAGAAGGGTTATTTGTTCTTAATGAACACTGGTTTTAAAACTGGCAGAGGATTTTGTCAAGGGCTTCACTGGACAGATCACTGAACCTGAGTAGCAGAGCTCTTTCTATATTATAGATACCTCACAGCCAAACTTCGACCAGTTACAGTTGGGTTTTCAGTGTAACGCTAATGCGAACCATGGAGGTGGTAACAGTGTATTGTTCTTTAAATGTTTTTTTCCGTATTTCTGCTTTACAGTGCATATACCAAGCTTTTTGTAGGCATGTCTGGCAAAGAATGGAATCTGGCTTTCTTTAAGCCGTGGGTTGTTAGCTCAGCCTGGTGTTGCAGTTTGCAGTCCCGTATAGAGTGCTCTTGCACAGTCACCTAAAGCAATTAGAGGCGGGAAGATCAACAGAGCAGACAGAAATGGGGCTGCAGCCCGTGCAGCAACCCCCAGGAGAGGTAAACAGCGCAGCAAGGGGTCTGCCATGTATCTATGGCTCGGTTTCTTCTGCAGCCCTATGTAGGCCTGTCCGCTGGTTCAGTGCAAGGCAACACTGGAAAACTATTGCAATAAAAGATTTTCCTTTTTT
The DNA here is from genome assembly GCF_000690535.1 of Cariama cristata. Classification (NCBI taxonomy): domain Eukaryota; kingdom Metazoa; phylum Chordata; class Aves; order Cariamiformes; family Cariamidae; genus Cariama; species Cariama cristata. The sequence continues at coordinate 23,189 of NW_009596336.1, forward strand.
TAATAGAAGTCATAATCTGTCCTTAGATTGTCCACAAGGCAGAATTCAGTGTGTGTGAAATGCAGATGTATTTCAGATTTTTCCCTATGTGTGGAAGCTGTTTCCCCTTCACTGGAGATGGCAGCATTGAAAATCAGATCACAGATTCACCATGGAAGATGGCATTTCTGGCTCCATTCAGCATATAAATAATTGTGACTAGGACATCAGTGTACAAGGGGAATCTGATTTCCTCGTCAGCTGAGACATAAAGTCTGAGTTCCTCTGAATTCTGCAATTTCCTATCAATGAGGAACAATCATTAAGCATTTCCTTATTAAAAGGAGGAGACAGCCAGTATCTCCATTGGGAGCAATACAATGCACCATCTAGCAGGCGGCTGGTATTTGGAAGCTAAATAGGAGCATTGCAACCTAACAGCAGAGCACAGGGGCTTTTGAAAGCAATTCTTTTTACCCAACTTCCAAACACGTAGTGCCCTCCCTGCACAGTTTCCATCCTAGACTTCCGGAGGGGGCAGGCGTTGTGTGCATAGCTGCTTTTGTAGGAAGGCATTAAAGACTTAGTCTGCAGGGGATTAATAGACAGATGCCCTCCCTGGCTCTGGTCCAGCATGCCGAATTGCTGGTTGCAAGTCTCTTTGGCATGTGTACTTCCCTTGGTTTGTAAAGAACAACGCCCACACAAGACACACTCATAGTTAAGCTCCTGTGAGCCCAGAGCTTGCTTTCATCCTCCTGGTTCATTTTTTTTTTTTTTGTCAGGAATGTTTTTGACTGCAGCAGACAGCAAGCTCCTCCCCTCCCTACCTGTGGATCGAAACGGCTCATAATGCAATTACTGTATGCCTCCCCCATGCAAAAAAACCACATTTAAAATGTTTTCAGAAAAATATTCACAACGTTACTCCCCCAACAGGGATCACAGAATGAAAGAGCGTGACAAGTGTTAGTGTTTATTAACTTCACCTTTTGTCTTCCAGCTCTGTCAGATGGTGAGGTTGGTCCCTGGAGCCTATTTAGAATATAAAGCTGCTTTAGTGAACGAGTGTAACAAACAAGGAGGCCTGAGACTAGCACAGGCTAGAGCACTCATCAAGATCGATGTGAACAAAACCAGGAAAATCTATGACTTCCTTATCAGAGAAGGGTACATCACGAAAGCCTGAGGACAGACATCAGCGCTTTGGCTGGAGCAGGCAGACGTGGAGCGGCTTTGAAGCCACTTTGACAGCGCTGAAAGAAGTTAACAGTGTTGAATGAAGGACATTTCCTTTTGTTTAAAATCTTTGGGGGCTTTTTTTTTTTTTTATAAAAACAAGTAGGGAGCTTTGTTAAATTGTATGAATACTGACATTTCTTTGTCTGGTTTCCTTTTGACCCTGCTGTTTAACACTGCTGTTGTCAGAATTACGCTGCCACGTAGCGCTGGAAAGAATCGTATGCCATATAAGCTAATCTTAAATGTGAATGGGCATTCATTTCTAACACCTCTTGTAACTACAAAGAGAATCATGGTACTTTTATGCTGACAGTGACACAGAATAAGGACAGAAGAGCAGCGTGTATTCACACTTTGACTTTGTGTGAGTACAGGACTATAGAAATGCAGTCCCCTCCCTTCTTGTACTCCTTCCTAAAACAGTGGCAGCTTTCAAAGGAGATAGCACATGCCTGAGGGTATAAAAATAGAGCTTGCAGTGGTCCAGTCTTTTTAACTTAATTGTGATAAAGGATGGGAAAGGACATTGCAGGGAAGCTCCTCAACAGTTGTTACTTTTATGCGATATTAGCACATATCACAGCATGAGAGCACTGTACAAACCAATAAGCTTCATCTGCTCGCTACTTGATTTGCAATTGTCAAGTTATATATAATCCCTCAGTTTAAGTCTTCATTGCTCCGGCTCCTTGGGAAGGCTGGATGTTACAACCAGAGCAGCCTTTCGGAACATAAATAAAAAGATGCTCCGTACCCTGACGTTCTCTCACAAAAGATAAAAGCAAAGAGCACGACAAACTGCCCAGAGCACACACTTCAGCCCTTCCTGCCCTCCTCTTTGTGGGGCCTTGCTCTCTCAGCTTACTGCATTAGCAGCGACGTACCCAGCTCCCCAACAAAGCAATGATGAGGTGCAACAAGTTACGACGCACACAACACCCTGTCCCATCAAATGATCCATTGTATGACTTCCGTACGAAACATTTCTATTTGAAAATACAATCGGATGATGAAGATGGTTCTTTTCAGATGCAGCTTGGCATGGTTTACTAGACAGTGAAACAGCTTCCACTGCTGACATGTAACGCTGAAATAATGTCCCATAAGTAACATAACAGCCAAAGTAGGTGGGATGTTGGGTCCTCTCAAGTTTGGGATTTTGCGTGGAAAAGCCTGAGCTACAACTACACTGATACCTATTTAAGGTGTTTAGGTTTGGGGGGTTTTTTCCCTAAGGGTAATTATTCTGTGTATGTGAGGTGCCATTGAATGTGAAGTATTTTGGTTTGTAATAAAATCAAAATGACTTGAAACAATCTTACATCCGCATCCTGGACTCGGAGTGAGACTGTAAAGGTCATGCAGCTGCCTGTATCTATATCCATCAGCTTCTCACCGTGAGAGAGAAGAGATAAATGCACAACAGGGGCTGTTTGGATGTGACCGCGAAATTACCCAGAAAATACTACTATTTAAAGAAAAGCAGCAGTAATAAACTACATGTTGAAGATTAAAGTCTGTAGAAATTGAGACTGTATAGACTGGGAATGCCAAGGGACGGGACAAAGTAAGTTGTAAATCCTTGGGAATGTTTTTCCCAGTTGTCTTTTAACATGAAACACACAGCCAAACTACCTTTCCTCTTGCCCAGTCTCCTACGCCATGGCTTGTACAAAAAAGCAGTAGGTGAGCCAAATACACTGGTACCTGCTGTGACAATCCCGAGATCGGCGACATCCCCACCCAGCAAACTTTAGTGGCGTTCCTTTGCCCCAAAGGGACCCAAACAGGACCGTGAGCGTCACCTGCTTTGACCAAACACAGAACTACCCAAATCCAAGCTGTTGCCTAACCTGGTGCTTTGGGCAGTGCTAAATAATTTGGCCATTTGGAAAACGTTGGGGAGAAAAGATCTCTGGAAAGGTGAGAACGACGGTCCTTTAACTGGCCAGGAGCGGAACCAGAAAAGAGACTTTTCTTTTCCAAGGTAAGTAAGAGAGCGCAAGACAGCGGGGAAGTGGGGCTGGGATGTTTCCCTCGAATAGCATCAAAGTACACAAACAACAGGTTTTCCCCTTTGGCAGGGCACCCCCAAGCAGGGAAGGTAACAGGCTTCCAGCGTGCCTGCGCCCAGCTCAGCACCTCTCTGCTGCTCCTGTTACCTCGAATGGCCAGGCTCTAGCCCAATGTACTCTCGTGCTGCAGGAAGACCACCAGAAAAGTCACATCCAGAAAAGGCTGTTGGGTTAAAAAGCTCCGTCTGTGCCGGCGCCAGGCTCGGGGGTGAGATGGGGACCAGGGGCTGGGGGAAGTGTGTGAGGGCTGGCCAGTGTCACGGCCATGGCCACGGCCACACACACCCCACCGAGCCATCCCACGGCTGCTCACACCCGCGGACGGGTGATCGGTGCCCAGAGACACACCGACACAGGATTTTGGGTACAAATCTAACTGCCTGTAGCACCGGCTGGGGCCAGGGCACCCAACGGGGGGTAGGTGAGATGGGGACCTCTTCACCCAAGAGCTTCCAAACCACTTCCAATAAAATAAAACCCAACGAGCAGACAAGCAAAACCCACCCAAACGGTGCCAGCTGAGGCCAAGCTTCTCAGCTCGGAAGCAAGCTCAGCTGCACTGGTTTCAGAACAGAGCAGGCTTTCTGCAGGAGGTTCCTCCCGGGCTCAGGGGCTCAAGCCAACACCAACACATCCCTGCCCCTTCAGGGACAGACGCCGCTGCCGCTTCCTCCCCTCCACGCTCTCGCAAGCGCCATTAAATAGAGAGGAAAGAAAAGCCAGCGCTCGGGCACAGGGCAGCCCCTCTCCCCATCACTTTTGTCCCCCTCCTCCCAGCGCTAGCTACGGCCCCTCTGAACCCTTTCCCGACACTCGGGGAAGGTGTTTTTCGGGAGAAAAGCTGCCCCCGAGCTCCTGGCCGCCTCGCCGGTCCCTCCTCCTTTAAATCCCAGCTCCTCTCCGATTCCTCACAAAATGTCTCCGTCGCTGCCTGCCAGACCTGGCTCCGGCCTCCCAAGAGCTAGCTGTCGCCTCGATGTCATTTGGAGAGGCTTTGAAAGGGGGGAATCTATCTTTATCCGCGCTGGGAAGCGCCATGCGCAGCTCTGGCACTGTGCAAGTAATTAACAATAATGAAAAGTTGGGGTTGCCATGGTTATGCTGTTCTATTTATTTACAACGCGCATCACTCCCCATTGCCCAGACCCGTGCGGCAACCGAGGGAAATCAGAGCCCCATTCACCGCCTTGGTGTGTGGTTTTATTTTTAACCGGGATGCTGGAATAGCAAGGCAGCCGGGCGGGACGTCACGGGCAGGACAGCGGCTGCTCCCGGCCCTGCCATGA
>NW_009596337.1:0-18288 GCF_000690535.1 Cariama cristata
GCAGAGGGGCAGAATCCCCTCCCTTGACCGGCCGGTCACCCTGCTGGTGATGCAGCCCAGGATATGGGCAGGGTCTTCCTTTGGAAGTCTTCAGACACTGAGGACAAAATTGAGATCAATCCCTGTCTGCAGATATAGTGAGTTTGTTTGTTTTTAAAAACTCAGAAGAAATATGTGTCCTCGGTATGCAGAAAAAAAGAAACTAACTAGAAATAGATTTTATAGTTATGAGTAGTGCTGATAGATTCGCTATGAATAGCAGAACAACTGGAAAGTAGGAATATAATGAGCAAAATTTTCTATGCCATATAGTAGCAATTAAATTGTGTAGCTGTGTTAATGTAACATTAGAATTCCAGAGTGGAAATCCTTCCTGGAAACAGGTACAAGTTGTCTTTTATTACTTACGTATTTAATCTTGGTATCTTCATATCTCACATTGTCCTTGCATTTGTCAAAATGAAATGTGGAATATGGTTTGTTAAATTGCACATTTTATGATTTTTTTTAAATAAAAAATATTGCACCTTCATGGCAATCATGAATTAATCTACATATTTCTGATAAAATGTATTCATTTCATAAAGCCACACCTAACTCATACTGCAGAAGCTGGAAGGAAAATTAGGGCATCAGTCTCACTCCAGGACATCCGTTTTACATGTAAGTTCTTACAACACACACATTTTTTGGTTGCTTAATTTTAAACTCAGATTGCAAACTGAGGAATAGTCTTATTTGTACCTCGTATGAGTTACATGGAATAGTTTTTAATGTGTTGCATTCACGTGGCTGGTTCTTTAACTAGTATGAAATTAAATGACTGTGTTAGTTTCTGTTATTTCCTTACTAAGTCCTTCTTTGTGCTAAATCTGCATTAATGAATGTCACATAAGCCTCTCTTACGCTTCCAAAATGGTACGTTAGTATAAACAAGGATTAATCTCATTATATTTTAATTCTCTGTCCTTGTATTTTTATAAGAACAGCATTTTATATTTCAAAGTGTTGCAGAGCCCTGTTGCAAACTTAATAAGCTGCTAGAGCACCCAAGTGCTCCCAGCATTGAAGTGCAATACTTGTGGAGTGGGAAAGGCAGCAGCTGCTAACTCTTGTAGCAGATTGAGACAGGAGGTGAAAACTTTTTCAGTTTAAACTATTGTGCGCTTTAGTTAGGTAAAGTGTAATTACCCCTCAAATTTCCTGCACAGCCACTACACTATTCTTTTGCGAAACTCACCTTGAAGCTCAGTTCTGCTCTGATGCCTGCTCTGCACTTGACAATGTTAGGTGGTGTGCTGTGACTCCTGTTCATTATATTGACAGTGATTGCTTTTGCTGGTATTTCTGATTTCTCTTTCCGTGTGGGTTTGTTATTTCTGCCTGTTGTCTCATGCATAAAGTCTGAAACCTTTTGGTGAGAGGAACTGCGTTTTTGTTATAGCAACTAACTTGACAATTTCAAGTTGGGAGTCTCTAGTTTCTATGGCAATGTAAGGAGGTATTCACATTAAATTCAGAGTTAGCCATAATGACTTTCTTGGTAATAGTTATTGGAAATCTTCTGTATCATTTTAACATAGGATCCGTAACTCAAATTGATAATATTTCAGTCTTGGTGATAGAAGCTGTGAAGTGGATAAAAGTTGAGCAATATGATATAAGAGAAAATACCTAGTTATGACTAACGTGGTGCTTCTATTATTGATAGCACTGGTCTGTTGTCTCATGGTCTTTCCATTACAGCTACTGCTAGGCAAGCCTGTTCAGAAATCTTTAGCTGTACTGTATACAGAGAATAAATTTCCTGAAGAATTTAGTTTTTCTTTTTATCTGCTCCATTTATTTGTGGAAGAACATTTCCCCCCTGTAAACTTCTAGAAGAATTACTGGAATTTCTGATAAGCTGGTAAAAAGAGCTTTTTCAACACTCACTCTGGTCATTTTCCAGTAAAAATAGCATAAAAGATTTCAGAAAAAGAATGCATCATAGTACTGGAGGTTTTGTTGGGAAAATAAAGTAAAATCAAGATGTTGGTCTTTCTTAATTAAAATTAAAAGTCAGTAATTGAAATATTAATTAAAACGTCTTCTGGATTCATATTTATATTGAATTTTTATGTTATGCCTGTGGTACTTATGTACTGAAATACTCTTCAAAACAGATGAATCCATAAAATTTAAAAATGTCTCCTTTAAATATGTGTGAAATATTGTAGGGGTTTGTGTACAGTTAATCTGACTTGCAGAAGTATAACAGCTGCTTTGCCTTGATAGGGATTCATGTTTGTGTGTGTGTTTTAAGGGTAATAAAATTAATGTTTCTGAATGTAAAAGTTGGAGAAACTGAAGATTTTTTTTTTGCATACCTGAGAAAACACCTCCTGCATGTGACCACAGCAGTATCATTTTCTCGTAGGAGATGTAGCAGATCCAGCTGGGATCCAATAGTGTTCCTTTGGGTCAATATTAAATAGATTCCTAGTAAGTAGGAAGCAACTTTCTCACCAATTGCTGTAGGAACTGGTTGCAGTGAGCTGCAGAATTCCTCCCTCCGTATCTGCACGTTGGTGGCCAGCTAGTGAGGAGGATGCTGCTGGGAAAGAGATTTGCAGTTGAGACATTAAAATAGAAGTCTTCACATGTATACCTCTAGACACTAATATTACTCTTGTTATTAAACTATCTGAATAGCTTCCAGATTCTAAAAAATCCTTTACAAAAAGCACTTTTTCAGACTCCCCCAACAGGGAGTTACCCTTGGTGTCCTCACCCACCTCTGTGAATTTCAGTGTGGGGACGGAAACTGGGGCTGCATAAAACTTCCTCGCATCTTTAGTCTCCTGATCTAGGCTATGAGATATTGTTCTTAAAAACTCTTGGGAATTTGCTGAGTTTCACAATCATACTGATTTTCATCATGTATGCTGTCTTTTTATGTTTTTTTTTTTTAATGTTATTTAAAGCCTGTCTAGCTTTTTAGAAAGAAAGGATCTATCTAAATATATATTGTTTACTAACAGAACTGACACGGTATTTCTCCAATGGAATTGCTTAGTTTTTTCTTTTTATTCTTTAAAAAAATGAATCAAAACATGAATGTTATTATTAGTCTATCAAGACAACTGAAATCAGATCCCATGGAGACAGGTACTACAAGCTGGCAGTGAGAAGCAGTCACTGCCCCAAAGGGTTTATAAAGGCTAATTAGACATAGCGCATAGGTAGGAAGAGACAGAACCACCCGGTGGTGAAATTACTTGCCAAAAATCTCAGATCAATCAATAACAGAGTGAAGAACCCTGCAATGTAGTTTAAAAGTCTATACAGGCAGTACTGCATCCAAGTAAAGACACAAACTGCAAAAAATCCCCCTCTCCTGTTCAATGAAGATATGTATTGATTGCTCGAGTAAAATATTTTTGTAGGTATTTATTTTAAATTCCATGACAAATCTCATGTAAAGCAGGAGCTTTGTCAATAACAAAGAAACACAAGCGTGCAAGGGTCTGTACATAGGAGAGAGTGTGATGGAGTTTTGTGTCCTAAAATAAAATGCATTTCAGAAATATATTAGAAGTGGTGAAGTGTAGGAAACCAAAGTAATACACACTTATATATTTTAATGAGATATTTATGTTTGTTTGCAGTGCTAATTGGACATGTAGGTACATCAACCACACTATATGAGACATTTATTGAAATTCTTTTGGCCTGTTAAAGCCACTGCCTGATGACTGGCAAATTATAAATAATTTGTGTGGGGGTTTTTTGGGGTGTTTTTTTTTTTTTCCCTTTTTGTTTTAAAAAACTCCTCATTTGTTTTGGAAATATGACAGGTCGTAAAAAATGCTACCATAGGCAAAGTTTGGTTTGCCAAGTGACACATACAAAATACTAATTAAAAACCCAGTGGGAACCTCTCACTTTTCACAATGCTGGGGGACTTTAGATCAGCTTTGCGGGGTGGTGGCCTCTTTCAGAGCCCTGATGTTGCCATCTTTTGACCCAAACTCGGTGAGGTTATTGGCAGAATCCTAGCTTTAGCCCAACTTGCAAAACGTTAGAGCTAGGGTTTAGAGTTGTCAGATGACATTCTTCCAAATTACTGAGGAATTGCAGAGAAGTGACTGTCCTCGTATTATGAAGACATCTCATAATCCTAGGCAGGTCTCCTTTAAGGCCACTGCAGTTGCAGTTACACCAAAGGTTATACTTTGTGGCTCTGTGCTTTTATCCCTCAGTGGAGAGCTGTTGGTCCCTCTTTGTGCTTTCACCTCCTTCTCTTTGGCACTGTTTTCTCATTTCTCACTGGTAAGTCTTCCCTCCCACTCCCCTTGGAGAGGCTGGCATGAAGGAAAGGGTGGGGGGACTCCCTAGCACTTACCCAGTTGGAGGAATATCTGCCTGAGCTGCTGGAGTACATTTCACTGGGAGTATCCTCTAGAAGGTCTCCATGTCCTCCTCTTCCAGTGCCTGGGGCCTGTGCAGAGTTAAAGAGATGATTAGTGAGAGATCAGAGTAGGATTTTACCTTGTACAAGCAAGGAGACTTAGGTCTTGCCGAATCCACCCTCCTTTTTCAGGAGAAAGGAGTTGTGTAATAGCAGTGGGATCATGCCCCTCCCAGGACCATCACCAGCTCTTTACTGTCCTGAATTTAGCCAGCAATCGGGCTGTTCAGGCATGCCGGGTGTCGTCTTAGAAGGAGATGAAAATACCTGTGTTTGAAGGGTGCTGGGGTTATCCTGCACTGGAGAACACCGAGTTTTTTCTTGTGCATGTGTGTGTCTCCCACTATCATCGGAAGGATGGGATAGCTGAAGCTGCACAGAGTGCTGGGCCCAAGCACATCCCAAAACAGAGAACTGAGTAGTGGACAGCTGTCTAGCTGTTCGGGGACCTGAGCTTTCCCTCTGGGAATGTCATATGGGGCACCATAAGGCTGTCCCTGAAGACACACTTGCAAGCAGGTAGCCTGAATGGGCTCCTGATCTGACTAGGAGACCATCCTGTGGAGCAGATCTGTACAGCAATCTCCAGTGACCCTTGGCACAGGACCACACTTGCGTAGGAATTCCTCAGCTAATATTTGAAAGATTTCCTTCTTTCTCCTCTGTTTTCTTTTTTAAGAACACAAAATGAAACCAAATGCCAACCTTTCAATTTTTTTTTTCTAAGCAGAATCCTTGTTTTCGGACCGGTCTTTCTCAACTTAGTTATATCTAACTCAAGAGCAAGTGCTCCCTGCCACATTGTTTTGAAAGGTTATACACAGTTATATACAGAGTGCCATCTACTCACTCACCAACCCGTTTTTTCTCCTTCCTCACTTTGCTGGCTGGATTATTCTGTTCGGAACCCTTCCCAGCAAGTGCCAACCACATCTCATCAGGTTTATCTTCTAAGATCTGATGGATCACAGAACTAGTGTGGCATTGCTCCGAGTCAAAAGTTTATGCGCATGTTTATTCATGTTTTGCCTGAAAACAGTGTTGTGTGTCACCGCTGAGAGGCAATTTCTGATCAAATCCAGGAACAGCCTACCCTCTGTGTCTCTGTAACCTTTTAATTTTTTTTCCCCCCCTTGGGCTGGCAGCTACAGATACTGCTGTCTCCTGAAAACAGCCTGCAGTAAGGGAGAGTGGACCTGCAATGCATGATTTACACAGGAGTTTTTCAGAGGGGCAGTAGAAAAGGGAGAGAGAAAAAAATCCAACCAAGACAATTCACCCAGGTCTGCAAGTCAAGGATCCCTCTTTATATTTGAGATGGATTTTTTTTATATTTTTCTGTTATGAAGAGCGTATCTGTTGAATTTGCAGTAATTATTTTCTGAATCAAATGGTTAGATTTTATTATAAATTTAGATGACTTTACAAATACCAGATTTTTTTCTGACCCCTTTTTTCTACCTTGCTGCTCTAACCTGCGCACTGCAAGGGCTGTTCGATTGCTCTGAATGCTTTGAATTTTATGTAAAACATATCTTCAAAACTAAGAGGGACCTGTAGCAGGCAGGCACCATCTTTAAGTCCTAAAGGTGTTTTACCTTTAGGTATAAGAAATAAAGAAACCCCCACATTTGGAAAATAAAATAGTGAATTTGATTAACAATATTATGGGTCATATAACTTTAGAATTTGGCTTTGAGGGGCTAGAAACTGCAGATTTCTCGGAGAACATAAATTGCAGGTGTTCTGTAGCTTTCGGGGTGAGAGACACATTTCTTACAACGTCTGAGCCGATGGAGCTGCCCATGCTGAGCAACCCAGCCGCTGGCCCAGCTGGATGGAAGTGGCTGTCATCCCCAGAAATGCTTCACGAGCCTGCTGGAGCCGGCTCCCAGTTCCCCCAGGAGCAGCCTGTTTCCAGTGCCATCCTAACGTAACGCAATTGCTTCTGACTGCTCCAGCCCAGGCATGGTTGTAACTACTTCCACCTGGGGTTTTTTATTAGTCAGCTTGGAGATCGTCCTTCAGCTCATTTTCCTTTGAAAAAAGTTCGTCTGTTAACAATCAGCTGGGCGTCATGTTTGCTTGCAAAGCACCTGCAACAACACATAATTTCTGCTTCGCTTTTGTCAAACAAGACAGCCAAGAATTACATGCCCATGCTGATTTATGCTATACTGGTTGGAATTACATTGGAAATGCATGAATTTCATGTGTCTTGCTGAGCTTTGCTTTATTTTCGTGTGCCAATATCAACTAGTCAGGGCAATTTCATATCAGTATTATCAAGTTCACAGTACAGTGTGGAATATTTTGCATTTCTCTTGTAGGAGAATTGCCAATTGACTGTTTGTAGATCTTGCATTTCCGTGTGTTAGAGCTCTGTTTTAAAGGTTTATAATTGAGTTTTGCTTACTAAAGCTGTCTGCAAGCAATGCCTGTAATTTGTTTCTGTCTTAGAACTGTTTGTGAAACAAGGAAATTTTGGATTGTCTTGTTTTTCAGAAAGGTTTCTGTAATTGCTTATTATAAATACAAAGAATGATCTGGCCAGCAAAGAAAAGTGAGGAAAGAGGAAAAAAAAGAGGTAGGAGTGGAAGACAGTGCTGAGTAATTCCATCCCATTGCTTAACAGGCTACAAAGATTTGTCAGACTGCAGTGCTGGTGCTACTGCATGAGAATTTCCATCTTTTCAGATTACATATCCTACCATAGGACTCTTCAGTTGTTTTTTAAGAAGGACAGCATCTAATGTAAGACCTAGGAAGTTTCACTGGGAACTGGAGATGTCCTGCCTTTGGAGTCCTGTCTTTGATACACGGGAAGGGCTATGCTACAGCCCAGCCTGTGAAATGGAAGAGGCCTGGAGCTAGTGCCCTAACCCTGACTGCAGGAGGGGAGAAGGGAGGGAGGTGGCTCTCCCTAGGGAGATGATTCCAGCCCCTTGTGCTTGTGGAAATCATGGGAGATGGAGGGGAGTTGTGCTCTTAGCCCTGGGACAACCACCTCCCCACTGTTCTTGCTGCCCATCTCCAGAGAGGAACTTTGCTTCCTTCCCCTTTCCCCTCTCCTCCGACATCCCTTCCAGTCAGATTGGCACCTAAAGATGGAGAATCCACCAAGGGCTTCATGCCGAGTCTTGCAAAGAAACGCTGCCCTGACCTGGCGCTGTCGCATGTACCCGCCCGCTGCTGGAGCTCAGCGCTGAGGCTTTGGTTTTGCAGTGAGTCAGCCGCCTTGCTGACCCAAAGGGCTTACCCACTGATGAGCTCCTTGCTGTGCCTCTTCCCCCCCCTTCATGTCCCACGTGGCTTCATGTCCCACGGGCTTTGGGAGCGGGGCAGAGGCCAGTGCACTTGGCAGGCTCCTCCGCGGTGCCTTGTGAGCCAGAATCGACATGCGGATATTAGTTGAAAAGTCTCATCTTAACAGCTCGTTAAAGCTGTTTGTTATCCTTCATCGTACAATATAGTTCAGCTCAGCAGAAGCAATAAATGTACTTGGTCTAAAAAAATTTTATGTTCCTCCCAATTTTTATGAATCTGTATAACAAAAACCTTTGGAGAAACTGTATGTTTAATGCATAAGTGGTTAACTTAAAGTAACATTAAGAATTTGATTTAAACCAACAGAATCAAGGATTTCCAAATAAAAACCAAAATCTGTCTTTTCATCCAAGTTTTGTAAGCATGTTATGTATGTAAAATGTCCTCTTTTTGTGACTGTTTTCTGATTTAGGGCATGCTTTTTTCATTTCATTAGCAGAAGAGATTCAGTTTTTCTGTACTACATCAAACCAGATCCAAAGCAACTCCCTGATCCCATGTGTTTGGGTCCTTACTGGTATGTTGGCGTATGTTCAGCACCGAATAGATAAACAGTCTTCTGTATTGAAGCCTTCAGTCCTGTCATTTGAAAGGAGTTATGTGCATAATCTTGCTATGTTTCACAGATGTTGGAGCTCTTAGCTCTTTTCACACTTCTACCCTGTGTTTTAAATATGTGTTTTATTCTATAGCTCAAATGCCAGAACACTCAATATATGAAGTATTATGTTGTTGCTATCCATAGAGTTTAATGGATGTGGCTCCTGAAGAGCTCAGTATTGATAAAGATACTGTCTCAAGGAGTAAAGATGTAAACACCACCCCCCAAAAAAAACCCCAAACCACCAACAAACCCTAAGAGAAAAAGGAACGAACAGAAGAGGAATTAAAATAAAATTTTATAGCATTCAGAAGAGAGTTAGGAGACTCCATAGTTTAAAACTGGTATTAATCCATTACAGGTGATGCTTTAAAAACCTGATGGCAGTGTTTTTAAAAAACAGCTTGCAGGTGGTGGGGACAGGGGACATCTCTGCCACAGCTCATCAGCCACACGGCCAGGAGAAGGGAACCGGGGTGCTTCTGCTCAGGGGGTCAGCACGGGCTTGGCAGGGCCGGCTGCTGCTGGGAGGGGAGAGCAGTGCTGGGGGCATCTGGGGGCTGTGGTGGTGGTATCTGGGTGGGTGGAGGAAGGTTGGAGGTAGGCTGCATAGCCACTCCTTACTGTACTAAGACAGACCAGTACATCACTTTTTGAAAGCTCACTGTTATAGTTATTTATATGTAGCTATATATGTAAGGGTGTCTGTATATTATAGTCATGACCAAAGAACAGCGGTTTATGATATATCTCATTTGATACAGCGCTACGATATGATAATGTCAGTATTGTGTTTGTTACCTGTTTTAAAGTGGCATATCTACAGGTAGTTTCAGTATTTTCAATGAGGTGTTTGGAATGTGTGGTGACGTAGGTTTTAAGATATTTCAATAGATTAGGCAACGGGCAAGCACTCAGGAGATCGGGGCTCTGTCTGGTTCTCTAGAAACCTCAAATAAATTTCTCAGTCTTTCTGCCTTAGTTCTCCAATGATAATAAAATCATATAGAGTATTAAACTAATAATAGGTCTGTTCCTCAGAAAGATGTTCTGAGGGTAACTCAATTAATAATTGTGGTGCATTTGTCTGCAATAGTAGTAAGGGTAGCATACTAATATGGCTTAGAGACATGTAATTGCTAATCATTCAGTATTGACCTCATCCTTGAAAACTAAACTCTGAAAGCTAAATCAGATCTTGTGTAAATAAGAGATAAATGATTTTTTTTTTTTTTAGTTCAAGGGTGTATTTGTCTTTGTTCATTTTCTCTACAGATAATGCACTAGCTGAAGATGTTTCCCGTATTGTTTTTGAGACAATAATCAAGTCAGTGATCTTTTTTACTGTCTGTCGTCTTTTTTTTAGCTACATGGCAAATATGGGCTTTTCCCTTAGCTGAGAAGTGTCTTTTCAGCTATTGTTACTCTTCCAGAGGGATAGTTTCTCTTTGTTAGCTGGGAGAGGTAAGAAGGATGCTCACCGAGTGCGTTACCCTTCTCCTTTCACCAGGGTATCACGTGTGCTGAAGGTTTTATTTAAGCATTTATTTAATACCTGTGGCCAAATGTTTGGACTCTGGGACAGTTCCAGACAATTTAATTCCTTACTTTTCAACAGAACTACCGTAGTAGAAGTTAATGTTGTTTGTGATTATTATCTTTGCACTAGATATTTCTCCTGAGGGTATATGAACACTTTGGAAGGTATCTGTCCAAAAATATGTCTCTGTGCTGCTTTGTTACTCTTCTACATTTTTATCATTCTGTGATTTGTCAATTTTATTTCTTTATATAAGGAACCTAGTTTCTGCATTATATTTCTTTGCTTTTCTGAGCTTTTGCACTTCATTTTCACCCAAATTCATACTTGTGGGCATTCTTCTGTTTGTTGTAGAGGCAGCACTGAAAGTGAAGAGAGTTATAAAAATCGTGGTCTGAGTCAATACTGAATGTAACTAGATTTAACTCTTGATCTGTGTTTGCTGGATTTTAATTGCCCAAATCCTACAGGCTGGTTGCAGTATTTCAGTAAAATTGGGGAGCACTAAGTGCATACAGGATAAGGCAAGAAAAATAGAAGGCCCCACTTCACAATCAAGTTTTAAACTTGATTCCAAATGAAGGTGGTTTTGAAAAGGAAAAAAAGTATGTTACTCCTTTTATCTTTGTTTTATATTAAAGAGATAGAATTTCTGTATTTTTTCTGAAGATGTTGCTGCTTTCATGAACTCTCAAACTGGGATTTGTTAGGTAGCTTGTTAGGTATTCTGGATTCCAGGACTGGGGTTATTTATTGTTCTCAGATGCCAGGTAAGAGAGAGTATTATCTTCTTTTGTTTTGCCTCAAAGTGATTTTACAAAACTGTGGTTAGTTTATTTGGATAGTCTTGAAAGAATGATTCTTTTAAAGGAAAAGAATTCACCTGCCTGAACAAATACAAGATATAAACAGGCTGAAATAGATTATTTCTATTTGGAGATTTTTACCTACAGTTTGGGGACAAAATCTGCTGTCAGTTAAGACGTTGTAAACCCTGATTAAATCTGCTGTGGAATTGCTCTGGATTCATGGACAAAACTGAAAACACAATATGCTCCACTTTGTTCTTTGCGTTTTAAGGTACTAGAGACTCTCATTACTCCATTTAGAGGGGCAATATCTGAGTTTACTGAACATAGATATTTTCTAAATTTTTTTTTTTTATTTTATTTATGCCCCATAAGTTAGGTTGAATTCCCTATATTGAGCAAAAAGAACCAAAATGTTTGGCTTTGATGCATTGCAAACTATTATCCACCAGAACATTAACTTTCAGGCACTCTGTATTTCTGCTTTATATTTCTGGCTTTTTATTTATCAGAATACCTAGTATGAGGAGTTGGGGGGAAATGATTTGTTGTTCATTCGCCTGGAACATGAAAAGCTGAACTCTGGCTTGAAGTGATCTTTGATTCCACCTTTCTAAACAGCTACAAATATCTTAACCTATCAAATATTCATGTCATTCGCTTATAAACCAAGAACCAGTATTGTAAGTTTTTGTCATCTTTAGTTTTGTGTAATCTGCTGCCCACAAAACAATTGAAATGGATGACACTATGAAGTCCAGTTGCACTTCCTCAGCTCAAGTTCTTAGCCAATACATAAATTACAGAAATGTATTTTATTTTTTTAAACACCATATGGTAAATTACTGTGTCAAATCTGTATTCAGAAGGGATCAGTACTGCTCCACAGCTGACTTAAGAACTGGAAAAGAAACTCGAAGTTGGGTGGCTGCATCACAGTGGCTGAAAAAGCAGTTTGTAGGTGAAGCATTTGCTTAAGGTTGATATAATGATCACATTATCTGGGAACAAAGCAGTAATGTGCATTTTTTTGCATTCTGAGCAAAATTCAAACTCTCTTGTCAGATTTGAGTTTTAAACATCCCCCATGAGCTGTGGCACAGGTAAACAGGTAGATTTTGCCAAGCAGCTATATAAGCCTTGAGAGCATTTATATAATTTAATTATAAATTTCTCAGATGAGAGCTTTCTGATATGTTCTAATATAAGCCCTTAAGTTTAGCAGTAATAAGAAGCTCTACTGTAGGTTAACTTATAGGGCAGTTAAAATTTGTATCAGATTTACCTAGAATGAAAGACAAATAATTTTTCTGTATATAATAAATGAAAGAGTAAAGTAGGTGATAATTAAGACTTTTACCTAATCAACTTTATCAAAGGCTACCTGAAACTGAAAATATTTTTTTACAATCCTGCCTGAGATTGACCTGAGAAATCGGGAGTATTTTGGATTTTTTTTTTTAATTGTTTTAATAATTTGCTTTTATTAAATGTTGAGCAATTCTATTTTTTATTGATGCTACATTTATGGGTACCTGACATTTTTGGATAGTACGCTCTGGTATCAAAGATCTAAGTCCATTTGTTAAAGTGGAGTGCTGAAGTTGAGGTGAAATGGAGATGGTTTTCATAGCTTCTCTGAATCATCATTAATGTCATTAGGAAATATGGACATCTAATTTTTTTTTAAATCATATTACAATTTTGGGCAGCCCAGACCATAGAACATTGAAAAAATTTAAGTTTTGAGGTAGAATATTCACTATTGGGATACTACAGTGTGTAGACCTAGAGAAAAGCATGCCAAGACTGGGATTTCAAAAGGCATGAGGGAGCAGGAAATCACTGAAATACAATAGTCCTTTTGAAACTTCATCTAAGGGAATAGTGTTTCAATACTTGATTAGCACAGTGTTGGTTTCCTCAAAAGATTTTATGATCTGGGGCACCCTGAGAGAGCTGTGGGACTGTTGAGCACTGACCATTACTGGGCATGGAGGCCAAAGCTTTGTCATATATTGCCAATAAGTGCAACTTGTCCTCAGTCAACATCACAACTGTCTTTTGTGACAACTAGACCGGGGTTCCAGCATATGAACTAAAACTGGTAGGGTTATTAGTGATTCTGTTTTTTACTGTCCTGCGCTACATGATTTAGTTCACTAATTTATTTATTTAAAAGGGCCATTCACCATTCACCATTTTACCAGTTCGTTGCATTTGGTGCTGTCTAATTCCACTCAGTACTATACGGGTGTTCATTTCTGCAGAGTACCTTATTCAAGGGGAGGAAACATTTAATCTTATCTCTTTGTTGTATACACATATAAAATAAGAATCAGTGTTTACAGAAAGGGAAAAGGAAGTGGCCATACATCTTGAAGATGCTAACAGATTATTTTTTATCTTTGTGGAAGAGACAAGTAACTGGATAATGTGAAAAGGAAGTGACAATTTGTAGGTTGGGTTTTTTTCTAATAGGAGTGTCATAAGTTCCTGAAATAATTGAGTGACCGTGGTGTATTCAAGTCTTTCTGCTCTTAGTAAAACACATTGATTTTCCCAGGGTAAATACACTTGAGAAGTGGTAAGTTGAAAGGTACCTGTAATGCAACACTTGAATTTCTTCATACCATGAAGAGTGCAGCTCACCTCCATTTGGGAAGGTCACCTGGTGGCTTTCATGGTGTGGATGCTGCTCTGTGGGCGTTTGGAATGAAACAGAAAGGTACTTCTCATGTAGGTCACTGCCTAGAGGCAGGTATGTCACATATGGACAGTGCCCAGAGTGGCAGGTCTGAGGAGCCCTGGGCTGCATGTGCTGAGGACACACGGAGAGAATGGTGTCTTGGGGGTGTATCTATCTGGTGTATCCTACAGTAACACTTCATAGTTTGTGTAAAACATGC
Organism: Cariama cristata; assembly: GCF_000690535.1. Classification (NCBI taxonomy): domain Eukaryota; kingdom Metazoa; phylum Chordata; class Aves; order Cariamiformes; family Cariamidae; genus Cariama; species Cariama cristata. Next base: position 13,640 of record NW_009596337.1, read on the forward strand.
ACGGTAAGGTCATTTGGTCTATCTCCTGCAGCCATTAATGCAAAATTCCTGCATGTCCCAGTTACTGTAAGAATTCAAAACCTTTGTGGATCCCTTGTAAAAGAGCACATTACTGGTAAATATGATAGGATTGGGAAGTATCAATGGCAATTGTTACATAAATTTAGCGCAATTACTGACTACTGCTCTAGGCTGCATTTGACTACCTGATACACAAAGATCAGTATTTTTTTTTTAAAGAAATGAAAAGATCTATGTTGTATTTCTGGAATGACCAGGAATAGTCTGTGAAAATGAAATACATAAAAGTTGCCATCACAACCCAAAGAGTATTTTGTGTTTCATGTCTGCATCCTTTTCTAGGGGGATAAAAAAGGAGTTTAATTTAAGTTAGCTAAATCTGCTTTTTTCTAAGAGATATTTGTGGGGGGAAGACCAAAATTTAGATCCTTCACTATCATAATAAAATGACCCAACAAACCATTGTCTCCATGTAGTTAAACACGATTTTATTTTGTTTTATTTTATGGGTCTGATCCAGGCTGTAAGATTCTTTCTTTTGTTTATGAGATGACTCGTTTTTTCTTATGAGGTGACTCCTCATAAGCTCTATATGCATTAGTATTCACTCAAACAATGTAAAAGCAGTGGAAGAGAAAAGTGAAATTACTCTGTTAACTGCAGTAAATAAATAGCTAGATTTTAATGCATAAGAATAACATAGGGAAGTATTGCCAAAGGCTTGTCAGAGTCCAAATTATTATCTACATTTATAACTCCATGGTGGAATTTTGCAAGAAATTCAAACTTCATCTGCAGAATTGTTGCCCAGAAGAATTCTCTTTAACTTTGACAATATTAAAATTACTTGAGTTTAAAAAATCTAAATCATTTTTAAAGGGTACTTTTTAGAACGTATATTTCAAGTGAGTTTCAGTAATGAGAACACAGGAGCAGAGACTGAGTTTATGTCTTGGATTTGATGGTTTTTTACTGGATGGTAAAAGAATAAAATAATCTCCCTTTCTCTATACTCCTTTCTGACCACTGAGGACAAAATTTACCTCATTTGTGTGTTGCATTGATTCACATGTTGTGAAAATGTTTTGTATAGAAGAAAAGCAGATTTGTTCTCTTATTTGTGATGTGCTCACAATCATGTGATTTAATCACTCTGGGTAGTAACTGGAATAGATAATCCCCTTGAGGCTTAAGGAAGTGCTCCAAAATCAGGGTACGATCTTGCAGTCTTTGATTACTTGAGTACTTGACCAAGCACCATCAGCCCTGTTTTTAATGATTGGTGCTGAAAGGTGTAAAAGCAATTAGAGGGATTTTCAGGTGTTTTAGGGACTTAGGAAAATTTTACTTGCTAGCTGCATCTTTATACACTTAAGAGTTTTCCAGATATTCCCCAGTGTGTCTTAATACGGGATTACGAATGGGAAGCCTTTATTTTATTCTAACCTAAATATGTTCATGATTAAATGTAAGAATGTGGATCAACCAATTCTAATTCCTAAATGGATTAAAGAAAAGTGGAGTGGAGCTCCTCTTTGAAAAGCAGAGGGGATCTCTTCTTCCGTGGTTTGACCGGGTGTCCTCTCCTTTCTTCAACTTGTTTGCTGAGGATGTAGGGATGAAGGAGAGAGGAAAAAGCTGTTACCCAGCTGCCTTCCAGCTTTTTGATGAGTTGGTTGGAACAGCAGTACCTCCTAATGATGACCGATGAGGATTTTTTTGTTTGTATTTTTGTTTTCCTGTCTGGGAGTCTCTGGCTAAAGGGAGAATGCTTATTTTCTGTTCTGCAGAATTGTAGTAGCGTTTGTAGTAGCTGCGATGTTCAGGAGTTCATCAACCCCAGAAACATGGTAGCTCTCCAAACTTGGAGGGCCTTCTCCCTCCAAACCCCTTTGAACAACAGGACAGGTGCATAGGGGGTGAGTTTGGGCTTGCTGGTTTCTCTGCCTCTCCACACGTTGATCAGACCATGGATTCACCTCAGTTCTTTAGCTAGCTACGTGTTTTTCTGTCCTATTCTTCCCCATGCTGTGTCCCACCACCTTGGAAAGGGACATCTCTTTAATGCTGTATGTAAGACTTTTGCTTACGTTGTAAAACTTCTGTTAGATTTGCAGAAGTGGGGAAATTGGTGGAAGTACATTCTTGAACTTGGGAACAGATTGTGGAAAATAGTTCTCATGCTGAGATCAAAAGCACAGGCTACGGAAGAGAGTGGAGTTTCATGGATGTTGAGCCTCTGTGAGGAAGAGAAGATTATGGTGGCAAATAGTTGGGTTTTTTCCTAGCTGCTGCAGGTAAACTGCATTTTAATTGTATTTTCTTATCATTTGTGGTAGGAGTATCTGGAACTGTTTGGAAATACCTCCTAATCTAATTATTGCAGAATCCAAATACCTGAACACAAATAAAAAAAGCTATACAGGATTTTTCTTTGCTTAGACTGCTTAACAGCTTATGTTTGAAGAATGATTTCAGCATCTCAGGTCTAGAATGGAATACCAATAACCAGTTCAGACTGAAGAATGATGCTTTCACTGTCTTTTAGTGAATAGCAAGGGCCTGAAAAATCAAAGCATCTGTGCCGTCTTCCCCATAGGAGCATGTGCAACCACTGTGCAGTAGTTCGCATGCTAAAATACATACTGCCCAAACTGGGTGAACAATTTTTTAAGTTGCCTTCATACATATTTATATGAGTGAATGAATTATTAGAGTGTCTTGCTTCTCTTTACACTTCATAGTTGAAATTTATGCCTATATGATCAGGTATCCATTACACTCTGACATTTCACTGCTCAGCCACTTTCCCAGAGGATAATTTATTTATTCTTTTTATCTGCTTGTTTATAAAACTAGTATAGAAAGGAGTTTTACATAAGGGAAAATGAGGTTTTGGCCGCAGGGAGGAAATATGGAGCATAACAGAATAGCTAGAAACCCTGCAGGCTAAGAGGATGCTGTGTTTCATGGTGATGTTACATCCTTCAGTGGTACATCAATACTATATTATGTCGGAAGCAACCCCTGCAGTTTCCCAGCCAGAGTGTCTTGTGAAGTCTCTGAGTCAGCAGATAATGGAGACAAATTTGGGATTTGAGAGCGTCCTTCAAAGAGACTTAATTCTTTTTCTAAATTGACATAAAAAATCAACAAAGCTTCCTAAAAACACTTTCTTGGTCTTTCTATATTTAATTCCTTTTGTTCTTATTCAAGTGTTATTTTCATAACACTTTGTTTCAGTCTGGTCTGTTTAGGTTTTTATACCATTCTTATCACTATTGTTTCTGAGTGCATTTGAATACTATATAAAATGACATGACAAACATCTGTCACATGTTGCTCTTTCATCTTCTCCCCAGGGAAGTATCATGCCTGCAGTGCTGTATTTTTCTAAGACTTTTGTTAGAATCATAGAATCAGAGAATCGTTTAAGCTGAAGAAGACCTGCAAGATCATCAAGTCCAACCGTAAACATTGCAAAGCCCACCACTAAACCATGTCCCTAAGCACCACACCTACATGTCTTTTAAATACCTCTGGGGATGGTGACTCCACCACTTCCCTCGGCAGCCTGTTCCAATGCTTGACAAACCTTTTGGTGAAGAAATTTTTCCTAATATCCAATCTAAACCTCGCCTGGCACAACTTGAGGCCGTTTCCTCTTGTCCTATCCCTGGTTACTTGGGAGAAGAGACCAACCCCCACCTCGTTACACCCTCCTTTCAGGGAGTTGTAGAGAGCGATCAGGTCTCCCCTCAGCCTCCTCTTCTCCAGACTAAACACCCCCAGCTCCCTCAGCCGCTCCCCATCAGACTTGTGCTCCAGACCCTTCACCACCTTCGTTGCCCTTCTATACACGTTGCTGGAAGTTTATGTTGGAGCAGGAGGGCTCAAAAGAGAATCCTTTGTACTTGGAGGAGAAGGAGATGAAGGTTTCAAGTTATTTTCTGAATCTCTCCCCCACAGATATGGGAAAGGGTGGCAATACTCAGCCACTTGCTGTCTGCTTTTGAAACCTACTGTTATTTTTGTGGGGTTTTCTGAGGTGTGCTAGGAGTTTATTGTGGAAAAGCTAAAACAAAGAACTTTTGCTTTTGATTCAGCATGTGGTAAAGTCAGCCGTCATCCTGGTTTGTGTTTGTAATCCACTTCCAGCTTCGGTGAGACTTCATCTCTTGGTCAAACCCTCTCGCCTCACAAGTGACAGGTAGATACAGTCTGCAGGTACAGTCTGACATCCTGAGCACCGTGTCGAAGTAAGAGCCTTCACTGTGGTGGTGGTATGTTTTATGGGAATGTCTAGTCAAGGAAAGGGAGGTAATCATGACCTTCTGCGTACTGTAGAGAAAAGAATATGGCATTATAGACTGAGACAAATATTCTCGCAATCAGAGTAGCCTGGATGTCTCTGCTGCAGTGACTGATTTGGTAGGAGCCTGAGGCTGTAAAGTAACGGTAACTGGCAGAGAGATCATTGCAAGTGACCTCCCGTGCTGTTACGGCAGCTGGCTGCAAAACCTGCTTGTTCGGTTCTAGCCAGCTGCTCTTGATCGGCTTGGAAGACATGAGAACGGTTGCTTGAGTCTGGGATGAAGAAGCTACTGGAGTGGGCGATTCTCCCCCCC